>NC_053490.1:367471545-367773045 GCF_905171775.1 Rana temporaria
AAAATGTTTTAATTTTTTTTATATATTTTTCTCTATTTATTTATTTTTACTTTTTATTAAAGGGCCCAGAGGTCCCCAGGGCCCGGATGGCAACTCCCCCCTTTTTTTTATATAAAAAAAAATGTATTTATTTTAATATATTTTTTTTATTTTTATTAAAGGTCCCATAGGTCCCCAGGGCCCCGGATGGCAACCTCCCCTATTTTTATTTCTAAAATTATTTTTAACATTTTTATTATATATTTTTTTCTTTTTATTAAAGGTCCCCAGGGCCCCGGATGGCTACCCCCCTTTTTTTAATAATTTGTATTTTATTTATTTTATTTTTGCAAGGGGCCCAAAGGTCCCCAGGGCAACCTCCCAATTCGTGGCACCCCCCCCCGCTTCTCAATCCACGCCCCGCTTCTTATTTTTCTCAATTTGAGGCAGCAGCACCCCCCCCACCCCGGTTCTCTGCTCCAGGGGGCCTATGCCTGAAGTTGTGTAAGGGGACTCATAATTTCCCATGGCGGCCCTGAAACTGAAAGTGATATCATGTCATTGCTTCTGGTTTACTGCTGCAGAGGAGAGTAGGCGGAGCTTTAAGCTCCGCCTCACCCAGTCGCATTAAATGGGAGCGCCAATCCCTGCCCCCCAGGCCAAGTATGCCCCACAACTGGCGCCAGTCCCTGCTCAGTCCGCCCCATAATAACACTGGCGCTACAGCAAGCTGCCGGCCACTGGGGACAATATTTGTGTGGGTGGCGGAACTTGGGAGAAGGGAGCATTGTTCTTTGTGTGGCCTCCCCCCCCCCCAAAAGTGCCACCCTAGAGCTGGGCCTTGTCGTTATAGTCCAAGACACAGAACTGACCCAGGCCCATCTGGAGGAGTACTGAGAGCCACAAGAGGAATTGCTATCAGCTATCCTGATTGTTAATGGATTTTATGTGTTGCTCAAGACAATTTCTCTTCCTCCAATGTGGCCCAGGAAGGTCAAAAGTTCGGACACCCCTGACGTTAACAGTCAAATAATAGAAGTAGAAAAAAAGGGGGAGTATATTCTGCGCTAATATGACTAGGGTAATATATTGATGAACAAAAAAGTGAGGAGTTAAAGCTGCAACATAAACATGTGACAATCATGCGGAAAATAATAGGAAAACAATAAGTTGCGCTAAATAAAACAAAGTGAATAAATAATCATATTGAATGAATATTATAGCAATACGTGATATAAATGAGTGTACTCCAAAGGGCAAGTACCTCTATAGGCATAAACAAACACTGAGTGTGAAGATATGGAAGTGACTCAAATATGTTCAAGCGAGTGACAAAAATTATATATATAAATATATATATATATAAGATGTCCTAATCAGGACAACCTTAAAAGTCCAGTGGAACTGAATACGCAGACAGAGTGAACAAAAGTAGCAAACAGTTCCAATACTGAGGCAAAAAAAAAACAGTCTAATATAAAGAGAAAAATGGCATCCAGATTCCATGAAGCCACTATTCACCACCACCACCACGTTTTATCCTCTCCAGTGCAAAGCAGAATGTTAAAGGGGGACCCTTACCAGATTCGTTGGACCTCAGGTATAAGGCCTGATGCGCTTTTGCAGATACAAACCTCTGCAGAGGTTATAGATGAACTGGGACCCCCGGATAACAGCCCTCTCAGGATCTCCTCCTCTGGGACCAAACACGGGGTGATGTCATCTTTTCATCCCTTGCTGCTTCCATACCAACTCGAATCTCGTAGCCTGGTCACGTGCTTGCCGTAATGTCACATTACGGCAAGCACGTGACCAGGCTACGAGATTCGAGTCTTAAATTTTATATATATATATATATATATATATATATATATATATATATATATATATATATATAATTTTTGTCACTCACTTGAACATATTTGAGTCACTTCCATATCTTCACACTCAGTGTTTGTTTATGCCTATAGAGGTACTTGCCCTTTGGAGTACACTCATTTATATCACGTATTGCTATAATATTCATTCAATATGATTATTTATTCACTTTGTTTTATTTAGCGCAACTTATTGTTTTCCAAATAATAGAAGTAACACAGGATTATTTTTTTCCTGCTATAATCTGATTTTAAAGGATTAATCTGTGGGGGAATGAGGTTACATTCATAGATATTATGAGTAACAGAGGATAAGGATGCCATAATACACTTGGCAGGGCTACATTGCATACAATATTGCAGTACTGAAAAAAAATGGTAAGGACCTTTTTACCAAATAATTTTGTGTGGAAACCTATTTTCTTAACCTCAAAATGATTTCTGTAAACATAGGGTGGACAGTGGCTACTACAAAAATAAAGAAAGGAAGCAGGCATTGCCCAATAAGGGAGTGGAGCAAGCATACACATAGATATGGAGGTCAATGAGAATTTGGAAAAGTAAGGAAGGCAGTGATCCTGGAAACAATGAAGGATGAAAAGATAGTGTATGTATCTGCTGAATAAAAAGAATGGAGCATGGAAGAGTGAAAGAAGACCACAAGACAGAGATACAATGAATGGAAGAGGAAATTTGATATTACAGTACATTAATAGGAACTTTAACACTCAGAAATAGATTTTTTTCATATACATTCCTTCTAACAAGTCCATATTTTAAAACAAAGTATTTGCGCCTTAAACAGAGTTCCTCTAATGGCGCTGTTTACCAATAGTGACATACTTCACCCTTTTTACTGTATATCTAATCAACTGTAAAATCAACCTGAAACACAGAAATGTTTGACAGCAATTATTAAAATACCTTTAGAAATTCCAGATTGAAATCTGGATCCAGGATATTGGTTGCTACCCTCCCTGTGTCTATGTCTTGTAGAACCCTCACAGCTTTGACGCACTCACTTGCTCTTTGATGAACCTAGTAAAAAAAAAATGTTATGTAAAGTATTATACTTTGTTAATGAACTGAGCTCATAACAATTATAGAATGTTACTTACATTCTCTACTAGCAAACAATCATTGTCTCCTTCCTTCTCATCCCTCTGGTTATTGAAATACATTAAAGGGAATTTAACCACTTAAGGACCGGACCAATATGCTGCTAAATGACCCAAGGGGTTTTTACAATTCGGCACTGCGTCGCTTTAACAGACAATTGCGCGGTCGTGCGACGTGGCTCCCAAACAAAATTGGCGTCCTTTTTTCCCCACAAATAGAGCTTTCTTTTGGTGGTATTTGATCACCTCTGCGGTTTTTATTTTTTGCGCTATAAACAAAAATAGAGCGACAATTTTGAAAAAAATGCAATATTTTTTACTTTTTGCTATAATAAATATCCCCCAAAAACATATATATATATATAAAAAAAAAAATTTCCCTCAATTTAGGACGATACGTATTCTTTTACCTATTTTTGGTGAAAAAAAAAAAAAATCGCAATAAGCGTTTATAGATTGGTTTGCGCAAAATTTATAGCGTTTACAAAATAGGGGATAGTTTTATTATTATTTTTTTTTTTACTACTAATAGCGGCGATCAGTGATTTTTTTCGTGATTGCGACATTATGGCGGACACTTCGGACAATTTTGACACATTTTTGGGACCATTGTCATTTTCACAGCAAAAAATGCATTTAAATTGCATTGTTTATTGTGAAAATGACAGTTGCAGTTTGGGAGTTAACCACAGGGGGCGCTGTAGGAGTTAGGGTTCACCTAGTGTGTGTTTACAACTGTAGGGGGGTGTGGCTGTAGGACTGACGTCATCGATCGAGTCTCCCTATAAAAGGGATCACTCGATCGATGCAGCCGCCACAGTGAAGCACAGGGAAGCCGTGTTTACATACGGCTCTCCCCGTTCTTCAGCTCCGGGGAGCGATCGCGACGGAGCGGCTATAAACGAATAGCCGCACCGTCATCCCGGATCGCTCCCCGCGGGAATCCGACCGCCGCATGTAGCGGGGGGGTCCTGATCGGACCCCCGACCCACGTCTAGGCAGGGACGTACAGGTACGCCAATGTGCCTGTACGTGCCATTCTGCCAACGTATATCTACATGCGGCGGTCGGGAAGTGGTTAAGCAGTATTTAACCCAAAAACAAACATTTATTGTAATGCAGCTTACTAATTCTTAGATGTGATGGCTGTAGTAGTTTCCTTTGTTTAAGTTTTCTTTCTTCTAATTTCATCTGGTGAACCAGCCAGCAAGTCTGTTGCTTTTCGAAAGCACAAGTGTTTCAGCACTCCAGCAGAATGCCTCAGTTTACATGAATGAGACAAACCACTGAACACGTGCAGGGGAAATTAAAATGATCAGCTTTTATTTATTCACGCAAAACCTTTATCCCAAAAGGACTGTTTTATGTAACTGATTATGTGAGCTGGAGTTTGGCTCCAGTTTGTTAGTGTATCTAAATCTGCTAATACATTTTAACATCACCCCTACCCCCAGACTAACAATGGTGCCATCTGCTGTGCCCCCTGTTCTACTTATTTCCAGAGTGGGGGCACTTTAATACAGGAGGTAGTCAATGGAAGTGAGCAGAAACCAGCATGATATTGATCATAAATGATATGGCACCAACATCCCTGAATTGGAAAATGATTATAGTACAGGATATGGGATTTTAAGGGTGCTAAATACAAAAATTCACAAATAAAAATAATATTTAAAAAACGATTAGAAAAGTATTTATTGATAACATTCTAAAAGTAATGGATACAGTTCATTCAAAGTCAATCTCCCATAGGGAGGGATGTATTGTATATCACTTAGGTAAGAGTTTCATAAAGTGCCTGTAATATATCCTTCCTATGGGAGATTTGGCAATTCCTTGGATGGGTCGCGCAGTACTCTGGGAGGAACCATTTCAGTATTTATATCTCCATGCTTCATTTTGAGGTATGGAATTTTTTTTTTATCATTTTCTTTTCTTTTTTCCACATGTTTGCGACCTGATATCATGCATGCACAGGTTTTATTTATGTACCATTATATTGTTTTGTTCAATATGTGTATTATATATAATTAATGTTTGTTTTCTGTCTTATTCACACAAAAAGCTGGATAATCTTTGTTTCTATAAATATAACAAAAGTGCCGTTTGCATCCAGTCCTGAAGAAGCCTTATAGGCGAAACTGTTGAAAAGATAGACGCCACATCAATCTGTACATGAATATAGTAGTTCATCGTCATTTGTTAGGGAGTAGGTGTATACCTATGACTTTGAATGAACTGTATCCATTACTTTTAGAATGTTGTTATCAATAAAATACTTTTCTAATCTTTGTTTAAATATTATTTTTTGAGTGAATTTCTGTATTTAGCAGCCTTAAAATCCCATATCCTGTACATTAATCATAATACAGGAGGTGTTTTACTGGGCAGATCATCAGGTTAAAACAGAGGGAAAAAGCCAAAGAAAAGAAAACTCATGATTGGTAAGCTGTAATGTAAAACCATTTTTGGGTCTGGGTTTAATACCCCTTTAATTATGGATGTTTCTACCATTTAGATGTTCTCACAAATGTATGCATTGTTCATGAAACGTTCTTTGGCATGTTAATTCTTGAGTCACTAATTAAAAGTGTACATCAGGGCAAAATAATAAGAAAGCACATTTTGTACATCTCTCCAATACAGTCACATTTTCCCACATTTTATCACTTACAATGCTGAAATTAAAGAAAAATACCAATTGAGCTGGCAGAAATTCAACATGTTCCTATCTTCCTGTTTAGACTGACAACACCATACCTTTAATGGACTATAATCTCAATTAGTGTTGCTAGCCCTGCCTGCCCAACTACACAAATCTGTCTATTCCTCCACTTCTCACTGTACAACTCCATATGAATACATTGCTTTTTTTTACAAGCAAAACAGTGTTGTCTTGACTCCTGCCAACTCATACACTGTGTGTAGGGAAGGGCTCTTGGGAGATGACGTTCTAGGACCTGCCCTAGTTAGTGGTAAGGATAAGCAAAGCTTGGGCTATAAAAATGCACTGATTACTGTATAAATCTGACTGGCAGTGAAGGGGTTAACCACTAGGGGGCTAGAAAGGGGTTAAGTGTGTCCTAGGGAGAGATTCTAACTGTGTGGGGGCTGGGCTTACTGTGACACGACACTGATCCCTGCTCCCGATAAGAGGGAGCAGGGATCAGTGTCCTGTCACTAGGCAGAACAGGGAGATGACGTGTTTACACTGGCCTCTCCCTGTTCTGCCGCTCCGTGACCCGATCGCGGGACACCGGCGGACATCGAGTCCCACAGTCTCGGAGCTCGTGGCACGGCGCTACATTCAAAGTAACGTAAATATATGTTACTTTGCGCAGCCGTGTCATTCTGCCGATGTAAACGTACATGGCGCGGTCGGCAAGCGGTTAAGAATGATCAGTTTAGACTAGCTGCAAAAGGCCAATCGTGAATAACAAAGTATAGTAATGGTCTGATGACATTTACAAACAAATAAAGATTTCACAAAATGTACAACACCTCCATATACACTCCCTGGCCACTTTATTAGATTACACCTTGCCAGTACCAGGCTGGACTCTCTTCTTGCCTTCAGAACAGTCTTAATTATTTGTGGCATAGATTCAACAAGGTGTTGGAAACATTCCGCAGAGATTTAGGTCCATATTGACATCATAGCATCACGCAGTTGCTGCAGATTTGTCGGCTGCACATCCATAATGCAAATCTCCTGTTCCACCACATCCCAAAAGGTGCTCTATTGGATTAAGATCTTGTGACTGTGGAGGCCATTGGGAGTACAGTGAACTCCTTGTCATGTTCAAGAAACCAGTGGTGAGATGATTTTAGCTTTGTGGCACGGTGCATTATCCTGCTGGAAGTAGCCATCAGAAGATGGGTACACTGTAGTCATAGTGTCATGGGAGCGCATTCGGCGCAGTACAAATCCCATATCAAACCAAATCAAAATAAAGGGATGGACATGGTCAGCAACAATATTCAGTGAGGCCGTGGCATTTAAACTATGCCCAATTGGTACTAAGGGGCCAAAAAATATCCCCCACACCATTACACCCCCACCAGTAGCCTCAACTGTTGATACAAAGCAGGAGGGATCTATGGTTTCAAGTTGTTTGCGCCAAATTCTGACCCTACCATCTGAATGTTGCAGCTTAAATCGAGACTCATCAGACCAGGCAACGTTTTTCCAGTCCTCTGTTGTCAAATTTTGGTGAGTCTGTGCGAATTGTAGCCTCAGTTTCCTGTTCTTAGCTGACAGGAGTGGCACCTGGTGTGGTCTTCTGATGCTGTAGCCCATCTGCTTTAAGGTTTGATGTATTGTGCATTCAGAGATGGTATTTTAAAAAACCTTGGTTATTTGTGTTACTATTGCCTATGCTCTCGAGCCAGTCTTCCCATACTCCTCTGACATCAATAAGGCATTTTTGTACACACAACGGCCGCTCACTGGATATTTTCTCTTTTTCAGACCATTCTCTGTAAACCCTAGAGATGGTTGTGTGTGAAAATCCCAGTATTTTAGCAGATTTTGAAATACTCAGACCAGCCCATCTGGCACCAACAATCATGCCACGTTCAAAGGCACTTACATTCCCTTTCTTCCCCATTCTGATGCTCAGTTGGAACTTCAGCAATTCCTCTTCACCACATCTAGATGCCCAAATGCATTGAGTTGCTGCCATGTGATTGTTTGGTAACACAAATTGCTAATCAGCCAATCGATCAGGTTTACCTAATAAAGTTGCCGGTGAGTGTATAGAACACAGTGTTCTCCTAAGCAAAGAAAGTATCTTTCCAACCACAGCAGACTTTTTGTCAGTACTGACACTTTAACAACACTGAAGTGATGTTCCATTTGTCTCAACAACTGCCTACAAAAATTAGCAATCTTTGCAGATTTATCTGCAAATGTTATCAGAAGCTCATTAATAGAAGGTATTTACGGTGCCTTGAAAAAGTATTCATACCCCTTGAAATTTTCCACATTTGGCATTTTACAACCAAGAACGTAAATGTATTTTATTGGTATTTTATGTGATAGACCAACACAAAGTGGCACATAATTGTGGTGGAAGGAAAATGATAAATGGTGTTCAATTTTTTTTTTACAAATAAATAGCTGAAAAGCGTGGCTTGCATTTGTATTCAGTCCCCTTTACTCTGATACCCCTAACAAAAATCTAGCAGAACCAATTGCCTTCAGAAGTCACCTAATTAGGAAAGAGTTCACCTGTGTGAAATTTAATCTCAGTATAAATACAGCTGTTCTGTGAAGCCTTTAGAGGTTTGTTAGAGAACCTTAGTAAACAAACCGCATCATGAAGGCCAATGAACACACCAGACAGGTCAGGGATAAAGTTGTGGAGAAGTTTAAAGCAGGCTTAGGTTATAAAAAATACCCCAATCTTTGAACATCTCATGGAACACTGTTCAATCCATCATCCATAAAAGGAAAGAGTATGGCACAACTGCAAACCTACCAAGACATGGCCGTCCACCAAAACTGACAGGCCGGGCAAGGAGAGCATTAATCAGAGAAGCAGCCAAGAGGCCCATGGGGACTTTGGAGGAGCTGCAGAGATCCACAGCGCAGGTGGGAAAATCTGTCCACAGGAAAACTTGTGCACTCCACAGATCTGGCTTTTATGGAAGAGTGGCAAGAAGAAAGCCATTGTTGAAAGAAAGCCATAAGAATTTCTGTTTGCAGCTTGTGAGAAGCCATGTGGGCAACACAGCAAACATGTGGTGCTCTGGTCAGATAAGAGCAAAATTTTACTTTTTGGCCTAAAAGCAAAATGCTATGTGTGGCCAAAAACTAACACTGCACATCACCCTGAACACACCATCCCCATCGTGAAACATGGTGGTGGCCGCATCATGTTGTGGGGATGCTTTTCTTCAGCAGGGACAGGGAAGTTGGTCAGAGTTGATGGAAAGACGGATGGAGCCAAATACAGAGCAATCTTAGAGGAAAACCTGTAATGCCCTGTACTCACGATCGGTTCATCTGATGAAAACGAACCGATGGATTTTTTCATCAGATATTCGATCATTTCATCAGTCTTGCCTACACACCATTGGTTAAAGATCCAATCGTGTCCAACACAGTGACGTAAAACACTACGACGTGCTGAGAAAAATTAAGTTCAATGCTTCCGAGCATGCGTCGACTTGATTCTGAGCATGCGTGGATTTTTGACCGATGAATTTCCCCACAGACGATCGTTTTTTTCTATCCGTTTTTTAACCATAAGAAAAATTTAAAACAGGTTCTATTTTTTTTCACCGATGGGGAAAAAAACTGATGGGGCCCACACACGATCGGTTCGTCCGATGAAATCGGTCCGTTTTCATCAGACGAACCGATCATGTGTACAGGGCATAAGAGTCCTCAAAGGACTTGAAACTGGGGTGGAGGTTCACCTTCCAGCAGGACAACTACCCTAAACATACAGCCAGAGCTACAATGGAATGGTTTCTAATGGCCCAGTCAAAATCCAGACCTAAATCTAAGTGAGAATCTGTAGCAAGACTTGAAAATTGCTGTTCACAGACACTCTCCATCCAATCTGACAGAGCTTGAGCTATTTTGCAAAGAATAATGGGCAAAAATGTCTCTCTCTAGATATGCAAAGCTGGTAGAGACATCCCCAAAAAGACTTACAGCTGTAATTGCAGTGAAAGGTGGTTCTACAAAGCATTGATTCAGGGGGGCTGAATGAAAATGCACGCCACATTTTTTGCATATTTGCAAAAATGTTGGGAAACAATTTATTTTCCTTCCACTTCACAATTATGTGCCACTTTGTGTTGGCCCATCACATAAAATCCCAATAAAATTTAAGTTTTTGGTTGTAGCATGACAAAATGTGAAGGTGTATGAATACTTTTTCAAGGCACTGTATCATTTTAATGTACTTATAAATTATTTATCATTGTTGTTATACAGTATGCATGTCATTAATGTATAGCATTTCTTATTTATGGAAGAACACTTTGAATGAAAGGAGCAGGTAACTGATTTATTATACTAATTTTGTAAATATTAGATGTTTTGTGTTATCCTATAGTGTCTGGTGGCAAATATTTTGCTAAAGATTAAAAATAGTGCACTATTTAAAAAATAAAACAAAAAAAATATAACACAGAAAAACAGTACCTGATAGTTTCTGAGATAAAATTCTTTCATTCCAGGCTGCAATTTTTTGAATGGGACCCAAAACTCCTGTAGTGTTGAACTTGCATCCCCTGAAGATACTTCCGAGAAGTGGAATGTAGCACAAGCTGAACCGTCCCTGTGATATGATGACAAACCTCCTACTGATAAATATAATAAACTGTATTCTTAGACATGTCAAATTTTTCAGACAATGGCCCCCAAGTTTTTACAAGATAAAACTTCACAGTAAAGCCTGCTACACACCAGTCAAAGTTAGTACAGCGAATCTCCCCCGCTGATCTGTTGTGTTCTAACAGGGGGGCGGCCCCCCCGCCAAAACACTTCGATCAGTGCTGTCTGCCATTAGCTGAGCGCTGATTGGGAATTGGTCAGCTGCTGGTTTTCTAGGATGCTCGCCTGACAGAAGCCGGACAAACGCCTGGCTTCTGTGGGAAAGACCGACATATGCACAGGCCGAATGTTAGACAGTTTTTATTGAACCGGCCAATGTCTCCCAACATTCTGCCCATGTGTATGGGGCTTAAAGGGGTTGTAAAGGTAAAAAAAAATTCACCTTAATGCATCCTATGCATTAAGGTGAAAAATCATCTGACGGTACCGCCCCCCCCCCCCCGAACCCCCGTTTTACTTACCTGACCCCTCGAAAGTCCCGCGCGCGTCCACGTGATCCTCTTCGGTTCCCAGCCTGGCCGTTGATTGGCTAGGCTGGACGGATTGATAGCAGCGCAGCCATTGGCTGGCACTGCTGTCAATCACAGCGGATGACTCGGCGTGCCGGGGGGCGGGGCCAAGTGTATCACAGGAGCGTGCTCGCAAAAGCTTTCCACCATGCGAGTTCGCTCGCACCAAGGTGGAAAGCTTTTGCGTGGAGGAGCCGAGACAGCCGCCGAGGGACCCCAGAAGACAGGGTTCGGGGACACTCTGTGCAAAACGAGCTGCACAGTGGAGGTAAGTATAACATGTTTGTTATTTAAAAAAAAATAAAAAGTTTGCCTTTATTGACCCTTTAATCATTATACACCATCAAATATCCATGGGATTTTAACTCATAAAATCTGTTGAAATACAATAGAACCAGTTAAAATAATTCAATTTTTTAGAAAATAATCTACAGGTGGTGTAGACTTCAAATGACTGTTAATTTGTCCAGGAATGACAAGCCTAAAATTAGCCCACAAGCTTACCGTTTAATGCTAAACATAGAATCATTAAAATGTTATGCTGGTTGTAAAGGTAATTTTGCAATAGTTGGTGTCAAGTGCATGCATCTACAATAACATAGAGATTGCACCAATTTAAATTGCATTAGAGATGTTCCAGGAAAAAGCCTTTGCTATCCAAAAAGATTAAAGAAAGACCACGGTTTTGCATTGAGCAAACAGACAAAGACCAGACCTTCCAGAAAACTGTGCTGTAGACTGTTGAATCAAAGATGTAGTCATTTGTCCATAGTAACAGTAAACATGTTTGACATAAACTGAAAAGGAGAAAAAACTTGTACCGATTGTGAAGCATGGTGGTGGAAATGTTATGTTTGAGGTTACTTTGAGTAAACACTAGTGAATATTTTATGCCTACACACCTGTGTTCCACCGCAGCCACCAGAAAGCCATAGGATGCCAGTTCTGAGAAGAATGAAGAATATATTGATCTGGAATGAAAAGAAAATATGCAAAAACAGGGTGATAAAAAGGTACCAACTAACAAAACATCCACAGCAGGAAGCTGCTGTCCCCCCATTAGGAAATCATAACACATACAGTTGTGTGAAAAAAGTATTTCCCACTTTCTGATTTAAATTTTTTTGCATATTTGTCACACTTAAATGACTCCTCAAACAAATTTTTATTAATACACAAAGATAACCTGAGTAAATACAAAATGCAGTTTTTAAATTACGGTTTCATTTATTAAGGCAAAAAAGCTGTCCAAACCTGCCTGGCTTTATGTGAAAAAGTAATTGCCCCCTAAACCTAATAACTGGTTGTGCCACCCTTGGTGGCAACAACTGCAATCAATTGTTTGCGATAGATGGCAACGAGTCTTTCACCTCCCTGTGGAACAATTTTGGCCCAGTTCTTTGCAGAATTGTTTTAATTCAGCCACATTGGAGAGTTTTCCAGCATGAACAGTCTGTGTAAGGTCATGATACAGCATCTCAATTGGATTTAAGTCCGGGCTTTGACTAGACCACTCCAAAACTGAAATTTTGCTTTGTTGGAACCATTTGGAGGTGGACTTGCTGTTGTGTTTTGGATCATTGTCCTGCTACATAACCCAAGTGTACTTGAGGTCACAAACTGATAGCCGGACATTCTCCTTTAGGATTTTCTGGTAGAGCTCAGATTTCATGGGATGACCCAGATGAAGACACGTGACCGCGTCGTAAACGCGTAGGGATTGGATGGACGTACACCTGGAGTGACGTAAGCAGGCGCCGAGGACGCCGCTGGTTGTTTTATGATACTGCACAAATTTTTAAGTTTGTTGTAAGCGCAGGTTATTCTATTAAATTACCCCCCTGTGTTCACATACTACACCATTGGAGGCTCTTTTGTTCTTTCTCTCTCCCCCCTCCCTACCGGAGTGTGTATTAGGGATACATCGAGGAGAAGCTCCACAGAAGTGTGACAGGTGGGAGGACGCTGCGGCTGTAAAGAGTTGGTTGACACTAAGGATATCTTTGATGCCCTATACTTCTGTTATTGAGGTGAGAGTTTTGGGAGCCCTTTTACGGATATGATCCTTCATCTGTCAACCATTTATTTTTACCAGGCCTAGTGGACATTCAGCATCATCCCTATACCCATTTGGCAGCACGTCATTTATTTTTATTTGGCAGCTTGTCATCTTTATATATGGGACACTTATCATTTATTTTCACCTCTATTTCATTTAGAAGTTTGTGTATATTATTATTTTTTTTGCACTTATTTTTTGTACACTCCATCACTTATCACTGTTATATATTTCTGATAGCGTGGAGTTTTTGCGCAAAACCCCTCTTTCAATAATATGTATGTATGATTTTCATGTATAAAATGAAGGATTCAAACACTTATATCTCTGCATTCTTGCATATTTTTGATGACATGTATTCTATCATTATAGATTTAAGCCACAGTTTTGGAAGTTTCAAGCCCTTTAGTCCCTGATGAAGATCTGCACTGTGTTTCCATTTCTGCCCCCAACACATCTGTTTGATTTTATTGCTATTTGAATGTTGTTTATTGTTATATATACACTAATAAATTTGTACTTTTTTACAATTACTGTTTGTGGTCCATTTAAAATCCCAACTTGAGGAACTTGTTTTTTACTATATGTACTAGGGACGTGGTCCGCAAACAGTACAGCCAGTAGCTGTGGCAAACTATTTTTCTAGTATAATATAATGAGCTATTCCACTTACTGGACTTATGTGAGAACACTCCTGAAAAAACTGTGTGGAAATGATATGGGATTAAAATAACCATTTATGTAATGTCATTAATTAAATAGACTATATTGAACTGTATCCAATCGGCTATACGTATTTTAAACAAATCTCCTTTTAATTAAATTAGTTTTCAAAACAATTTTTGTATCAATAAATTGCTAATTACATTTTTAACTAACTTTGTTGAATGTGTATTTAATGATGTTTAGTACCCTCTCAGGCTTGATTCACACTAATGCGTTTTTTGATGCATTTTGTAGGAATGCAGGGAATTTTTTTAACATGGGTTTCTATGGAACATGTTCACATCAATGCATTTTTGTGCCTCTGCGTTTTTGGAAAGGGTCGGGGACTTTTTTTCCCGCAAAATGCAGCGTTTTGCATGTAATAGAATTCAATGGACCCGCATCCAAAACGCAAGTACCAAGTTTTTACCGCGATTTTGCATCTTGCTTTTTTATATTTTTATTTTCTACACTGTATATAGCTGGTTGCTAAGGAGGGGGCTGGGAAGCTGGCCGCTGCGTTCTTAACAACCGATGGGTCATCAGTTGTCAGTGGGCTTCCCGCTGAATGTAAAAAAAAAAAAATAATTGCCGCAAAAAAAAAAAATTGAGAAAAAAAAAGCGTGAAGTCACCCCCCAGGTCCATACCAGGTCCTTGGGTCTAGTATGGATCTAGTATGGCTCTGCGCCCCCCACCCCAAAGCACCTTGCCCCCATGTTGATGGGGACAAGGGCCTCTTCTAGAAAACCCTTTCCCGGTGGTTGTCGGGGTCTGCGGGCAGGGGGCTTATCGGAATCTGGAAGCCCCCTTTAACAAGAGGGCCCCCAGATCCCGCCCCCCCCATGTGAATGAGTATGGGGTAAATTGTACCCCTACCCATTCAGTAAAAAAAAGTAGTGTAGTGTTAAATAATACAGTTAACTGTTTTAATTAAAAATCTTCTTCTTCCTCACTTCTTCCGCATCTTCATCCTCCAGTCTTCTCCTTCTCCCCCTGCTTCTTCTTCCGCTCTTCTTCTGTCTTCTTTGTCCGGTGTTCTTCTTCCTCTGCTGCCGCTCCAGCCGTCGCTCCTCCTCTGATTCTGCGTGCCTCTGATCTGTAGGCGCCGATGTCCTGCATTTCTTAAAGAACGGTGGGGGCATGGCAATCAGATTACGTCATCTGGTGGCCACGCCCATTGTGACATCACTGACCCATCATGCCCCTGGCGGTGATGTCACAAGGGGGAGTGGCCTCCGAATGACATAATCCGATTGCCACGCCCCTGCCGTTATTTAAGTAATGCAGGACATCGGCGCCGACAGATCAGCGGGACGCAACATTGGAGGAGGAGCGGCGGCAGAGGAAGAAGAACACCGGACAAAGAAGACACAAGAAGAGTGGAAGAAGAAGCAGGGGGAGAAGGAAAAGACCGTCAAAAACGGTTTACTGTATTTTTTAACGCTGCACTACTTTTTTTTTGTGAATGGGTAGGGGTACCCCATACTTATTCACATAGGGGGGGCCGGGATCTGGGGGCCCCCATTATTAAAGGGGGCTTCCAGTTTCCGATAAGCCCCCCCGCCTGCAGGCCCCGACAACCACCGGGCAAGGGTTGCCAGGAACAGGCCCTTGTCCCCATCAACATGGGGGCAAGGTGCTTTGGGGTGGGGGGGGGCGTAGAGCACCCCTGCCCCAAAGCACCCATCCCCCCCATGTTGAGGGCATACAACCTGGTATGGTTCAGGGGGGGGGGGTGCTCGCTCGTCCCCCTCCCTTTTCTGACCTGCCGGGCTGCATGCTCGGATAAGGGTCTGGTATGGATTTTGGGTGGATCCCCACCCCATTTTTTTTTAGCCGCCAATTATTATTTTTTTACATTCAGCAGGAAGCCTGCTGACAACTGATGACTCATCGGTTGTTAAGGACGCAGCAGCCGGCTCCCTGCCCCCTCCTTAGCAACCAGCTATACACAGTGAAAAAAAACCCTGCAAATCGCAGCAAAATCGTGGTTAAAACGTGTGTCGAAAAATGGGGCAAGCACCGCAAAAACCACTGCCGAAACGCTCAAAAGCAACAAACATAGTTGTGAATCGAGCCTCAGAGTCCTATTGGCAAACCAATTTTTCTGTACATCCAGGGACCGCCTGTACTTGTAAGAGGACAGTTTTTCATGATTTAACAGACCTTAGGGTAAATTGTCTGCAGAGTGCTCGGCTAACCTTGAAAGTTTATGTACACCAAGAGGAAGGAAAGGAGTGTCACGTATTAAGAATAGACTAACTTCCTCATCTGCGGGCACACCCAGATATGACAATACCACCATATAATGCATGTTGTGATCTTTGTCAATAGAGCAGAGATAAATAAGCCACTTGTCATTTCTCATGTGGAGGTTGCCTGGCCTATATTGTAAAGCGTATAAGCCTCTCATGTAAAACTGAGCCTTTGAAAAGGTCTTCTTTTTTAGATACCCTAAACCCTTTCCTAAAATAAGCACAATAATATGGGGCTGTTATACTGTTGAACGAATTAGCAATACTGAAACAAAAAAATAAATGATATTTTAAGTTTTGTGTATTTTTGCCTATTTTGGGGTATTATTACAGTGTTTATCTTAAAATGTATGTATATTCAACTCTTTTTTCACTTTTAGGTAGAGTAGGGAAGGGTCAGATGGACTTTTTCCATTGGAAATTCCGACCGGGTGTATGCCCCATCGGATTATTCCCATCGGAAATTCCGAGGAATTCCGTTGGAGTTTAGATAGAGAGCATGTTCTCTTTTCCTCCGATGGAATTCCGATGTGATTTTGGTCGGATAAAGGTCTGATCGTGTGTATAGGGCATTAGAACCCATATTAAGCTTTTATTGCTGGAGCCGTGTGGACCAGTGGAGGCTCAGGCTGCTGCAGTGTGTGTGAAAACAATGGTTTGACTCTCCAATTGTGATGGGCTCATTCGTGTTTGGTATACTAGTCCCAACCCACCTGCTCAATTCCGCCAGGAAGCCGACACTGCACACTGCTAATCACAGGCATTTAGACATTCCCAGTCTGCAGCTGCACAGTTAGGTAAATGTCTCAATGCCTGTGATTAGCAGTGTGCAGTGTTGGCTTCCTGGTGGGATTGGGCAGGTGGGTTGGGACTAGGATCCCAAACACGCCTTAACCCATCTCTACTCTCCAATGTACTTCCAGCACAGAAAATGTTAACACCTGCTGCAGCAAAAAGCAAGAAAAAAAAATAACTAAAAAGGTGCATATGTATTACTTAATATATAGTCTGATTGCAATATAGTAATACATTGTAGCAGAGAGCCGGGAAAAGTCCTGTTCGGGGTTTATACATCCCCCAGGCTCCTCTCATACGTTCAGGGATCTCTGATCCATGGTCCAGTTCGGGTCTTGGTTCTCTCCCCCAGGCTAATTTGAGCTCACCTAAGCAGACAGCCTTTGCTGTCTAATAACCAAAGATTTACATAATTTATCCATAACAGTTGGCTTACCTAAAACTGCCAAGCCCATGAGAATATATAATAAGCGGTATCCTGTCCTTGGCCATCATAAAGTCTCCATTCCATATGACAGGTATCTGAGGGTTACCTGTAAAAAGTGAAGTAAACATAACAAACAATAATGTAAAATCCTGCCAACTCAGCAGCTTCTTTGCCAGTTGTGAGTCTACTTTGTAGAACCTTATCAAACAAAATAAATAAATAAATAAATAAATTAAACAATAGACCAGTGGCCAGCGTGGTTTGCCCACATCCAGGTCATAGCAAGTATAGCGCTCCCTTACCCATGGAACTTTAACCCTCTCTGAGTCCCATCCACCAAAATATACAAGATGTAGTTAGTCCACATTGACTAACTACAAATCTGAAATAACAGAGGGGGGGGGGGTTGGAGCAGTAGATCACTGTCCTGTGCTTGGCAGAACAGGGAAATGCCTTGTTACATAGGCATCTCCCAGTTCTGCCTCTCCGTGAGACAATCACGGGCACCTGGTGGAAAGAGAGTCTGCGGGACCCGTGGGCACGTTGCTTTGGTATGTTGCTTTCTGCAGCCGTGCCATTCTGCTGACGTATATGTACAGGCGGCGGTCGGCAAGTGGTTTAATCTTCTAACCTGTGGCATAAAAATGAAACCTGGAGTCTGACTGGTTTCTATTGACACAAAATATTTTTGTGCCTATAGTTTTAGGTACAGTGGAAAAACAGAGACCTTTTCACACAGGTAGTGAAGAGAACACACATAGCGGTCACATTGGCATAAATAACCTGAGAGAGATTCTGAACATGATCATAATTATATAGGTTTTCCGATTTATAATTTTTTTGGGGTGCTATAAAAGATTGAATGGAAAAGAACATTATTTGATTTGATACACCATGGTTTAAGGTGGCCATAGATTGATCAAAATTTGGCCAGTTCAGCAGGGATCAGCCATGTTTTAATCCAAGTGTGGCAACTGCACTTGAAATTATGTTAAAGCGCCCTGTCGGATAAAAAATCTACGCAATTGGACAGGGATGGTACAAAATAAACTGACAGGGGCTATAACCCTCCCTGCAAATTTAAACTAAATTAAATTCTTTCTTCTTTTTACTTGGGGCTAGAGTGCAGAGGGATTAAAAGTCTGCTCATTTTTTGGGGATGTTTGCACCACTGATAGGGCGAAGTCACCTCCCAAATGTTGTCACTTTCTACTTCAAATTCATTCACTTCCTGTCACATAGCCAAATAGGAAGCGAGGGTAAAACCTTACTAATGTCTTTTCTTGGGGACACACAGATCAATCTAAATAGGTTTCCCATTATGTAAAGTGCACTCTAGCATTTTGCTGTGTACACCTCAAATTATTAGGGATCTTGGACTTTGGGGTCCATTTACTAAAGGCAAATCCACTTTGCACTACAAGTGGACAAGCAAGGAAGAAAAAAAAAAAAGCTTTCCTTCTACATGATTGGATGTTAAAATCATCAGTGCTTCCCCTCAGATTTACAGCGACTATGCTTGTATTTCAGAGTGGCTTTGCATTTACTAAACCCAAAACTAACTAATCATTTGGGGTGTACACAACAAAGTGCTGGAGTGTAATTTGCTTAATGAGGACACTAGTTAGATCGACCTGTGTGTCCCCAAGAAAAGACATTGGTAGGGTTTTAACCTCACTTCCTGTTCAGCTGTGTGACAGAAAGTGAAGCCAATTTTAAGAAAAGGGACACAAAGCCCAAACCAAAAAACACAAGCAGGGGTTCTAACACTCACTTGGTTTCCCTCAAACACCCACAATTAGAATAGGATTGCCTTGCGCTAGATTTAAGCACAGTGCTGTAAATCAGCACTTCAAGCCTGTCCGCCAATACCCCCCCCCCCCCCCCAACAGGCCATGTTTGCAGGTTTTCCTTCATCTTACACATGTGCTTTAAAAGACAGTCTGGACAGCAATTCTTGATAAGATAAATCCACAAAACATGTCCTTTTGGGGGTACTTGAGGGCTGAGGCCGAGAACCACTGCAGTAAAAAGGAAAACATTAAATACTTACCACTCTGTATTTTTCCTTTCCTGGTGACTATACATGGCAGCACAAAATCCATGCATATGCCATCATGAAGGCACCAGGAAAGGAGATTCGAGACAAAATCACACCTGTTTTGTTTTGTTTGGCCAATCAGCCTATTTTAGTTGCAGCTGTCAAAATCTGTAGCATGAAAAAGTAACAAAAAACTAACTTCAAAATTTGAAAGTAATTTTATTGGTCAACAAAACAGGACTTTGAAAAAAGAGCAAGGAAACAAAAACAAACAAAAATCAAACAAAAATAAATAATATAAAAAATAAAAATAAACATAGGTTCATTTGAGACAGTAAACAGAATATAGTTTATGCAATGGAAATTAACAGAAGATTAAAAAGGCCCAGACATCTATTAAGGATTGAAACATTAGTCACAACATCTTGAGAAAGATTTAGCAAAATAATGCAGCACAGACAATTACATCAAAGTGAACACCCTAAAAACAACATACATTGACAACCTCACAAATATTTCAGGCGAAGATAGCCCCCACCCAAAATAAATAAATAAACCAGTGAAAAAAACCTTGATCAAAAACATATCTGTTTTGCAAAGACATAAATAAAATAGGCATTCAATAATGACACACAAATATTAATCAGGCCAGCCGGTCCCACACACACTCTTGGCTCTTTTCAGGGCAAGGTAACAAATGCTCTCTGCAAGCTTTATATAACATAGGCTTGTTTGCTAATGAGGAAATTGAAAACACATGCACAGCCCATGAAACACACAAAACGCAAGTTCACCCAATGTAGAGACTGAACTTTAAAGTGGGTACACCTGTTAAGGATGCCCTTAAATTACTAACCCAAAAAACACGCTCTATGAGCATGCCCAGCAACATCCAAGTGCTGTTCACACACAAAAAGCAACATCAAAAAATCCAAGTCCCTGGGCATGCTCAGATCACCAGAAAATAAGGCAAAGCCCTGTCCAAAATGAATCACATCATCCAGCATGCTACAAAATTAGAGATGGGACAAACACCCCCTGGTCCGGGTGGGCAAACAAAGAGCCTAACATGGGCAAAAGTTATACCATAAATACCATTGCAGTCTATGGGAATTGACTTGTTAATTTTGCCAGATCCCACTTGGCTGGCTTATCTTCTAGTAATTAGCCTTAAAATGGGTATGGGGCCCAGGTCCCACCTAAGGGACATACAGTACCTGCCGCCGTTATTGTACTTTCAGCGTGATCTCATCGCTCTGGTTCTCGGCGACAGGGTACTGTACATCTCGCGCTGGCTGCCGCAATAGGAAAAACACAGGAGAGAGAGAGAGCGGCCTCCGTGATGGAGGGGGGGGGGGCCTAGTACAGGCAGTACTGGGCAGAAAGGCAGAGGCTCAGAGGCAGAGCTGGCTGGCAGTAGCGGAGGCGGAGCGGTACATCAGAGGCAGACTGGTGGTGGACAGTAACAATGTGACCGCAGGTACACAGACAGGTCACACTCACTGCCAGAGGCACTGTGATGATCAGGGGCGCGCAGGGGGTGTTTTCTTTCCATCCTCCATTCCTTCACCGCCGCTGTGCCAGCGCCTCTAACACTGTACGGATAGACTCTACAGTGGAGCGGCTGCCTGTTGAGTTAGTTGCTGAGAGGGAGTAGGATCACCGGTGGCCGGGCGCCCTGGGTGGTAGTGCCACTGCCTCTCTCCAGTGCGCCCTAGGCGGCTGCCTAGTGGTAGCACCGTCCCTGACTCCAAGGCAAATTTTACCACTTCTGTACCGTAGGATGTCATATGACGTCCTGGACTGTAGTGGGGATATCTGAATGATGGGTGCAGCTACAGGCATCATTCAGATATCCTTTTTTACAGGCGGCGATTGTTCGCCCCATAAGAACGATCATAGCGGCAGTTCCACCACTTGATCGTTCTTACAGGCGGCGGGAGGAGACATCCCCCCTCCCACTGCCATCCGGTGCTTCTCCGGGCTCTCCCGTGCCATCGGAGCCCCAGAGAACGAATCGTTCACCGCTGAATGAGGAGCATAGAGATTTAAAAACATAAACAAAGCTGCAATTGCGGCTGAAAGCATGAGATCAGTGTTTTTTTTTCCCGATCTCAAGCTTTCCAGCCTGGAGGACAGATGTGGGGGTCTTATTGACCCCGCCTCTCACCATAAAGAGTACCTGTCACACACTATTCCTATTACAAGGGATGTTTAGGTTCCTTGTAATAGGAATAAAAGTGATCAAAAAAAAAAAAAAAAAAGGAAAAAAAAGTGCAAAAAAAAAAAAAATGTAAACGCCCCTGTCCCTAGTAGCTCGTACTCAGAAGCGAATGCGCATGTAAGTCCCGCCCACATATGTAAACGCCATTCAAACCACACATGTGAGGTATTGACGCGTGCGTTAGAGCGAGAGCAATAATTTTAGCACTAGACCTCCTCTGTAACTCTAAACTGGTAATCTGTAAATAAAATTCAAGCTTCGCCAAGGAGATTTTTAAGTCCCGAAGTTTGGTACCATTCCATGAGTGTGTGCAATATTAAAGCGTGACAAGTTAGGTATCTATTTTCTAGGGGTGCAATGGATCAAAAAACTCACGGTTCTGATCGTTCCTCGGATCAGGAGTCACGGATCGTATCATTTTTCGGATCGGAAAAAAAAAAAAAAAAAATCTCCCCCACTGTAATATCCACATCTCCCCCCCCCCACCAACTATAGTACCCCCTCGGTGCAGACACCCCCCCTCCTCTTAGTACAGAGACCCCCCTCCTCTAAGTACAGTAACCCCCCCTCTCCTCTCAGTACAGTGACCCCCCCTCCTCTCAGTACAGTGACCCCCCCTCCTCTCAGTACAGTGACCCCCCCCCCTCCTCTCAGTACAGTGACCCCCTTTCTCAGTACAGTGACCCCCCTTCTCTCAGTACAGTGACCCCCCTTCTCTCAGTACAGTGACCCCCCTCCTCAGTACAGTGACCCCCCTTCTCAGTACAGTGACCCCCTTCTCTCAGTACAGTGACCCCCCTTCTCTCAGTACAGTGACCCCCCTCCTCTCAGTACAGTGACCCCCCCCAGCTAGCACGCTGCCTGGCTGGACAGGAATGGGGGTGGGGACGAACAAGCGCCCCCCCCTCCTGAGCCGTACCAGACCGCATGCCCTCAACATGGGGGGGTGGGTGCTTTGGGGCACTGCCCCCCCCCCGACAACCAACAGACACATTCCTGATGGGCATGATGGGAATGTGATGTAACAAAGGGTGGGGTCACCGGGTGGCGTCACCCGGTGACCATGACTATATAAGTCATTGCGCAACGCTCACAGGGCATTACAGCGGGAGAGCTTGTTGTGTCAACATCGCTAGAAGAGAAGACGGCCAGGGTTGTTGGGAAGAGGCCCTTGTCCCCATCGACATGGGGACAAGAGTGCTTTGGGGTGGGTGGCGCAGTGCCCCCCCCTGCCCCAAAGCACTCACCCCCCATGTTGAGGGCATGCGGTCTGGTACGGCTCAGGAGGAGGTGGGGGCGCTCGCTCGTCCCCACCCCCATTCCTGTCCAGCCAGGCAGCATGCTCGGATAAGGGTTTGGTATGGATCTTGGGGGGACCCCCCATGCCATTTTTTTTTATTTGGCGCGGAGTTCCCCTTCATGGTCAGCGTAAGCTAAAAACGATTTGGTCATTCACGTGCGCCGCTTCAAGCCACGCAAAGGCAGCTACCCTGCTTGATATTTTCCAATATTTTGCCGGCGTAGTGAACCGGCGTGCGTGAATGTCAGAAATTGCCGCTCACGCATGCGCAGTACACAAAAAAAAACTCCCGCAGGTTTAAATGTACTAGCAGGCGCAGCGGCACGTTTTACAAAAGTCACTTTCACTTTCAATTCGGGCCCGTAAATGTTATACAAACACATGTCACTACACTTTCCCACATCATCCCACATCCCCCCCCCCCCCCTAATAAACTCACCCCCTCCTGGGCGCACTCGGCATTATAGTAAATAAGGAATTGTGCTGCTTTGGCAGCGCATTCCTTTAGTAAATGCCAAAACAGCTGTTGCTCCAGCCTTTGCGCCATGAATCATGGCTCAAAGGCTTGGTAAATCAGCCCCATTGTGTGCCTGAAGTTCTTTCTTAATATAGTTTTCAAAAGTTTAAAAAAGGAACAAAAAGCCGAACCAGCTGTTTTTGACCGCTATGAATAGTAACTCAGAAAATATTCATCCTCCCCTTGCACCCAAGCAGCAATTTAGTAATCATACCACTACCGTTAAAGTTGAACTCCATAAAAAGACACAAATTAATGCAGCTCTATATTCATTATTGTGTAATGCATCGTTATATGAATTTTTAATGCCAGCAGTTTAGGCACTTGAATTTGATTTGGTATCTGCCTCTTGAAGTCCCTATGCAGCAGAGGTCAGACTAGGTGAGAGAGAAGCAGCAAGCAAAGCCAATCAGTTGTGCTAAAGTGCTCATGTGCTTGCAAGGAACAGAATGATAGGGGGAGACAGCAGAGTTAGTGTGTTGTTTCCAGTAACGACCTGTCTGTTAGGGGTACCGCCCCCTCTATGATTAATAGGTAGATTCATGCTCTTGAATTACAGCGGTGGGGGTGTTTTTTTGAAGCACCCGATTAGAGCAATAGGGTCTAATAGGGTGGGCTTGTGGCACAGAGCATTTCGCCATGAGCCCACCCAAGTGTTTCAACAGTGAATGAATATTTGCTGTTGAAACACTGTTCTTCAACACAGCCAATCAGAAGTGGTGTAAGACCCATTATGGCGGCGGGGATCTTTTTTTTAAGCACCTGGTAAGAACCACAGGCTTCAAAATAGGGTGGGCTCGTGGCACAGAGCATTTCGCCATGAGCCCACCCAAGTGTTTCAACAGTGAATGAATATTTGCTGTTGAAACACTGATCCTCAAGTCGGGCAATCAGAAGTGGTGTGAGACCCATTACAGCCATGGGGGTCTTTTTTTTTTAAGCACCTGGTAAGAACCACAGGCTTCAAAATAGGATGGGCTCGTGGCGCAGAGCATCTCCCTATCCAAGATTAGCCGTGTGCAGTGTCAGCTTCCTGATGAGATTGGGCTTGTGGGATTTCGAACACGCCCGAGCCCATCTCTACTAACCAACAGGGCCCTCTGATTCGTATTGTATTAGGCCCCTTTCACACACGGACCTTTGGCCATTTTTCATCCATCCATTGACGGATAAAAAACGGACATCAATGCATTCCAATTAGGGTTGCCTCCTTATCCCTTTAAAACCAAACATATGAATTACACAGGTTCTGTGGTTGATTAAGGTGGTAATTAAACGTGGTGCCTTATCTGCATTAAATTAGCCTCAGAACCTGTGTAATTCATATGTGTTCGGGTTTAAAGGGATGAGGTGGCAACCCTAATTCCAATGGAAAAAATGGATGACCATCTATTTTCATCCGCTTCCGTCAACATCCAAGTGACATGACAGCGGGGAGGGAAAATGGCTAATGGGCCCAATTTGGACAGGGCCGCAGTGCAGTATTCCAACATTGTGTAAAGGTAAAAAATCCATGCTGCCCCCTACTAATTAAACAAAAATGATATTATCTAAATGTGACGTGAATACACTGTGGTTTGTGAAAATATGATTTGTGAAAATATGGTGAAGGGTTAAATCTTCAAACTTGGAATGTGTAGGTGCTGCAAATTGATTAGCCTGAATAAAGTTCAAATGTATTGGAAAAGAAAGATCAATTGCGCAACCTAAAAAGTGTATAAAATATATATTTTTCAGTACAGAAAATAACAATAGTAAAGCAAACCAAATCACAGCCATCAACAAGTCCTATCTATTCTAAAAAAATATTGGCTCCCAAAACCTACACTGCACTTCGGCCCCTTTCACACTGGGGCGGGAGGTGCGGTGGCGGTATTCGCCCACTATTTTTAGCGGCACTTAACCATCAGAATTGCGGCGGTATTCGGCCTCTAGCGATGCGGTTTTACCCCCCGCTAGTGGCTGAAAAAGGGTTAATACTGCCGTCAATGCGCCGTATAGCCGCGGTTTACCATTGCTTTCAATGGGAAGGAGAGGCGGAGGAGCGGTAAACACACCGCTCCTTCACCGCTCCAAAGACGTGGCTAGCAGGACTTTTGGAGCAGTCCTGCTCACACTGGAGAATCAGCAGTCGCTGTTTCAGGTCAGTTTGAAGGCGCTATTTTTAGCGCAATAGCTAGGGTTGCCAACTCATCCCTTTAAAACAGAACACATATGAATAACACAGGTTCTGAGGCTAATTTAATGCAAATAAGGCACCAAGTGAGTTTAATTACCTCCTTAATCAGCCACAGAACCTGTGTAATTCATATGTGTTCTGTTTTAAAGGGATGAGTTGGCAACCCTAGCAATAGCGCCTGCAAACCGCCCCAGTGTGAAAGGGGTCTACCTGTGCTGTGATACTAATCAGTGGAGATTAGGGCTGTGGAAATTAAAGATTAATTCCTCGATTAATCGTTAATTTTTTTGATCAATCAAAATTATTTTGATCGGTACTAGTGTTGCAACGGATGGTAAATGATCCGTAAACCGAACGGGTCACCATATGCAGATCGGCACACACGTGATCCGCGGAGCTCCACTGCTGCCTCGGCCATAGGAAAGGCAGCAGCTTCGGCCTAGCTCCCGGAGCGGCAGCCATCTTGGTCCACCCAGTGGCGGCCTAGGTGAGCCTAGAGCGGCGCGCTGACGTCATCACCCGGCCTCAACTGCTCATGTTTGGCCGGCTTCTTTGGTAAGACTAAGCAAGCACAAATATTCCTATACAGTGGGAGAGATGTGGACCATATTACAATGGGGGAGATGTCTGTGGATATTACAGTGGGGGGATGTCTGTGGATATTACAGTGGGGAGATGTCCGTGGATATTACAGTGGGGACTATATATAGTGGTGATCCGAAAAATGTATGTGCGTTATAATTAATCAAAATGAGTCGATTAATCGATTAAAAAACAAATCAATTAATCGAACACGAAAATTTAAATCAGTAACAGCCCTAGTGGAGATGTTTTGTCAGATTAGGCAACCCGTCAGAATGTGTAACGGAAGTGACGTTCTGTCGCCGCCATCTTGCTACACCCCACACTCCTCCATATGAAATATACACTGAGAAGGGGGAAAGCTGACATCTTGCTACACCTACAGGAGATTTGTATTTTACACTTATTTTTAACAGTAAAGTGTGTTTATATAGTGAAATGTAGTACTTACAACTCCGTATGAATGTTTAGATGTTGAATTTTAAAAGCAACGGTAAGGCTGCTCGTCTCATAGGTTTGCTAATCTGACAGAAGTTTGCTGCTTTTAAAATTCAACATCTAAACATTCATAGGGAGTTGTAAGTACTATATAAACTCACTTTACTGTTACAAATAAGTGTAACATGCAAAACTCTGGTGGGTGTAACAAGATGTCCGCTTTCCCCCTTCTCATTGTATCCTTACTACGGAAAAGTGCGGGGTGTAGCAAGATGGCGTCACTTCCGTGACACATTCTGACGGGTCGCCTAATCTGAATACATAAACAGGCTGATGTTCCACACCTTGTAATGTAACAATGCAGTTTTCTAACATGGCCTGCAGCGCCACCTGGCGGCATGTTTGGATTTCGCTCCTCCGAACTCTAGCACACATAAACAAACCAGAGAAGAACGTGCCCTTGCCGTTAGAGTCATGACACCTGGATTCTTAGTTACCGGATATTACTGACGCTGCATACTGGGCAGTTTTGCTGTTCCAGCCGCGTGCACCGATCAAACCAGCGAGGTACTGTGGCCGGGGAATCCATGGAGGAGGCTGCCTCTGATTAGGAGCAGGTCTGCAGGGGTAGAAGAGCCGGAAGAAGCTGCCCTGTACACAAACACACAAACACACGGTTCACTACCGAGTGACAACACCGAGATGGCTGCTCATAGCCCCGCCCTCTCCTGTAGTCACCTCTTTTCCAGGTCCCACCATGACATCTGTGCAGCCCACCAGGTGCGGACCTGTTGCAGGGTGCAGCTTTAGGGACACCAGGTTCCCCATGTCTGTAGCTGGGAGTCCCGAGCAGAGTCCAGGACACAGCACAAAGTCCACACTAATATCTAATGATTTCCTTCTCTGATGGGGGGGAGGGACTTTCAGAGTCATAACCCAAGAACATGACATGCCTGCACTTAGCACTAAGTGTGTCCCCATAACCTGATCTATGACACCAAGTCCTCTGTGTCCCTGCAACAAATTGTGCTATTAAAGTGATACAAAACGCACACACACACTGTTTAACCACTTCAGCCCTGGAAAGATTTACCCCCTTAAAGCGGAGGTTCACCCTAAATTGCTCTATTTGTGTGAGAAAAAAAATATCAAAAGTGAATTTGGGTACAGTGTTGCATGACCACGCAATTGTCATTCAAAATGTTACAGCGCTGAAAATATGCCTGGGCAGGAAGGGGGTGAAAGTGCCTGGTATTGAAGTAGTTAAAGCGACGCAGTGCTGTATCACAAAAAATGCCCTGGTCCTTAAAGTGGAGGTTCACCCTAAAAACATGTATATACCATTACATTCAGCATACTTCCGACATGTACAGTATGCTGTTTTTTTTCCCGCTGTACATACCGTATTATTTTTCTTTTCCACCCGGCTTCCGGGTTCTCACTCCCGTGGGAGTAGGCGTTCCTATGCAGCGGCGCAATGTCACCTGGGACAATTAGCCCACATGATTGACGTGGCGCATAAGGCGCGTCACGAGTTTCCGAAAATAGCCGAACTGGGAGTCGGCTCTATACAGCGCCTGCGCACAGACTAGGAGCCGTGTAGAGCTGACTGCACAGGCGCCGTATAGAGCCGACTCCCAGTTCGGCTATTTTGGGAACTCGTGACGCGCCTTATCCGCCACGTCAATCATGTGGGCTAAGTCCCAGGTGACATTGCGCCGCTGCATAGGAACACCTACTCCCGCGGGAGTGAGAACCCGGAAGCCGGTGGAAAAGAACAATAATAATACGGTATGTGCAGCGAAAAAAAAAAAAACAGCATACTGTACATGTCGGAAGTATGCTGAATGTAATGGTATATACATGTTTTTAGGGTGAACCTCCACTTTAAGGACCAGGGCATTTTTTGCGATACAGCACTGCGTCGCTTTAACTACTTCCATACCAGGCACTTTCACCCCCTTCCTGCCCAGGCATATTTTCAGCGCTGTAACATTTTGAATGACAATTGCGTGGTCATGCAACACTGTACCCAAATTCACTTTTGATATTTTTTTTCTCACACAAATAGAGCAATTTATTGCTCCTACAAAATAGGGGAAAGATTTCTGGAGTTTTTATTTATTATTGTTTTTACTGGTAATGGAAGCAATCTGCGATTTTTAGCTGGACTGCGACATTGTGGCAGACAAATCTGACCCTGAGTGACACTTTTTGGGGACCAGTGACACCACTACAGTGATCAGTGCTAAAAAAAATGCACTGATTAATGTATAAATGACACTGGCATGAAAGGAGTTAACACTAGGGGACAATCAAGGGGTTAACTGTGTTTCATGGATGTATTCTAACTGTGTGGGGGATGGGCTTACTGGGACAACACAGAGATCACTGTTCCTGATCACTAGGAACAGCAGATCTCAGTATTGTCCCCTGTCAGAACGGGGATCCGCCTTGTTTACATAAGCAGATCCACATTCCGCCACTGTGTACCGCGATCGCCGATGGCCAGCGGATATCGAGTCCGTTGGACTCGTGCCGCACCACCGATTGCCGCACAGTATATATACGGAAGGCGGTCAACAAGTGGTTAATTTACATTGTCCCTTCTATTTCAGTATTTGGATGATAGCGCTGTAATTATTTGAAACACTTCAGCTCCGTAAGGTTTACCCCCCTTCGTGATCAGGCCATTTTTTAAAGCCAATTCGTTACTTTAACTGACAATTGCGCGGTCGTGCAACGCTGTACCCAAATAAAATTTATGTAATTTTTTCCCCACAAATAGAGCTGGTATTTGATCACCTCTTCGCTTTTTGGCCTGTAAACAAAAAAACGTTAATTTTGAAAAAATAAAAAAAACATTTTTTACTTTCTGCTATGGAACATATCCAGTAAAAAAAATCGAATTTTTTCATAAATTTAGGTCAATATGTATTTTGCTACATATTTTTGGTTAAAAAAAAATTCCAATACGTGTATATTGATTGCTTTGCTATGGGATGTATTTATGGATTTTTTTTACTAGTAATGGTGGCGATCAGCGACTTATAGTGCGACTGCGATATTGCGGCAGACTAATTGGACACCTCTGACACTTTTTTTTGGGAACCAGTGACACTAATACAGGGATCAGTGCTAAAAATATGCACTGTCACTGTACTAATGACACTGGCTGGGAAGGGGTTTACATCAGGAGGTGATCAAAGGATTAAATGTGTGCCTAAAATGTGCATGGTTACTGTGTGGGATGTGCTTGTACTATGGGAAGAAAGAGATCCATGTTCCAGTTTTGCAGAAACACAGGATCACTACCTTCCCTACTGACAGAACGGCAGTCTGCCTTGTTTACATGCTTCTGTCCCAAACGATTGGAAGCGATGTCCGCCGGACCCGCTGATTGGCTCCTGCAGTGTCCAATCACAATGGGAGTGGGTCGCCGGAGGCGCATGTGCGTGTCCTAGACTCGGAAGGGCAGGATCGCCACCATATCGCTGTGTGTGTGTGTATATATATATATATATATATATATATATATATATATATATATATATATGTGTATATATATACAGTTAGCAAGCAGTAAAAAAATCAAAAAATCTGAGTATCTTTTTCCTAATCAAGATACAGCTGTCACATGACCCAGATCTTTCCCAGCCTGTCTGCAGGTATAATAAGCAGGAGGAGCTTCTAGTCCAAAAAATAAATAAAAAATCAGCCTTTGAAATACAGAGTAAGAATAACTAATATCAATACACTGTTTAAAATTGTCATATAAATATATATTTGAAATTTAAATCTTTATTATGTTGTGGCAATACCACAGTGTGGGCGGATTTTTGTCAGTCACAGGCTGTGTCATTCCCCTCCAGCTTGTGTCTTAGAATAAGAGGGGGGCAAAGTTTTCAACAATCTTCATGTAATATCCCACCCCATAGATGGTTAGTGGGCATTGAGGAGGAGGAGGAAGTGAGCTGGCATTTACCACTGTGTATACGCCCACATAGTGACTATGGGCCAGATTCAGGTAGAAGTGCGGCGGCGTAACGTATCGTAGATACGTTACACCGCCGCAAGTTTTCATCGCAAGTGCCTGATTCACAAAGCACTTGCGATGAAAACTACGCCGGCGGCCTCCGGCGTAAGCCCGCGTAATTCAAAGGGGCATGTGCCATTTAAATTAGGCGTGCTCCCGCGCCGGACCTACTGCGCATGCTCCCTTTTGAATTACCCGGCGTGCTTTGCACGACGTGACGTCATTTTTTCGAACGGCGACGTGCGTAGCGTATTTTCGTATTCCCGGACGTCTTACGCAAACGACGTGAATTTTAAAATTTCGACGCGGGAACGACGGCCATACTTTATACAGCACATACGTGTGCTGTGTAAAGTTAGGGCACCCAAAACGACGACTAACTTTGCGACGGGAAACTAGACTAGCAGCGACGTAGCGAACGCGAAAAACCGTCGTGGATCGCCGTAACTCCTAATTTGCATATCCAACGCTGGTTTACGACGCAAACTCCCCCCAGCGGCGGCCGCGGTACTGCATCCTAAGATCCGACAGTGTAAAACAGTTACACCTGTCGGAACTTAGGGCTATCTATGCGTAACTGGTTCTATGAATCAGTCGCATAGATACTCTGAGAGATACGACGGAGTATTTGAGATACTCCGTCGTATCTCCTTTGTGAATCTGGCCCTATGGGCCAGATTCACAAAGAGATACGACAGTGTATCTACAGATACACCATCGTATCTCTGACGTAAACTGGTCCTATCTATGCGCCTGATTCATAGAATCAGATACGCATAGATAGGGCTAGATCCGACAGTGTTACACTGTGTTACACTGTCGGATCTATTTTTAAATTTAAAAATGGCGCCGGGGGCGTTCCCGCTGATTTACAAGAAATAATATGTAAATCAGCGAGATACGCAAATTCACGAACGTACACGGACCCGACGCAGTCTTCTTACGACGTTTCCGTAGCGGCGTACCCGTCGTATACTTACCCTTTCTTTTATCAGGCGCAGCCAATGTTAAGTATAGCCGGCGTTCCCGCGTCGAATTTGAATTTTTTAACGTCGTTTGCGTAAGTCGTTCTCGTATACGGACGGACGTCGTTTACGTAAGCGTCGCAACCACTGACGTCCTAGCGACGTCAGTGGGAGCAATGCACGCCGGGAAATTTCATGAGGTCATAACTTATATCCAATATAGGATTATTGCTCTTATGGTTCACAATTTCTACCTGTATCACACAGTTTGGTAACAGCTGACATTACTAGCATAACTGAGTCAGGGCACAAGCACATCAATATTGCTCACATTTCTTATGGATGTGCTTATTACACAGCTTTTTATATGCACTTTTGGGTAGACGGTATCTAGTAACACAGACGGGGTTATTTCTAGTCATTAAAACACCCTTTTTTGATTGTAAGGGTAGGCACCGCCATCACCCCCATTCCCCATGTTTTCCTATATAGAGAAACCAATCCCTTTCATTTTCCTCCTGCAGCCTTTCAGCTGCTGCAGGAGGAAAATTAACCACTTAAGCCCCGGACCAATATGCTGCTAAATGCCCAAAGGCGTTTTTACAATTCGGCACTGCGTTGCTTTAACAAAATTGACGTCCTTTTTTCCCCACAAATAGAGCTTTCTTTTGGTGGTATTTAATCACCTCTGCGGTTTTTATTTTTTTGCGCTATAAACAAAAATAGAGTTACAATTTTGAAAAAAATGCAATATTTTTTACGTTTTGCTATAATAAATATCCCCCAAAAACATATATAAATTTTTTTTTTTTCTCAGTTTAGGCCGATACGTATTCTTCTACCTATTTTTGGTAAAAAAAATCGCAATAAGCGTTTATCGATTGGTTTGCGCAAAATTTATAGCGTTTACAAAATAGGGGATATTTTTATTGCATTTTTAGAAAAAAAATGTTTTTCTATTAATGGCGGTGATCAGCGATTTTTTTCGTGACTGCGACATTATGGCGGACACTTCGGACAATTTTGACACATTTTTGGGACCATTGTCATTTTCACAGCAAAAAATGCATTTAAATTGCATTCTTTATTGTGAAAATGACAGTTGCAGTTTGGGAGTTAACCACAGGGGGCGCTGAATGTTTTAGGCTTCACCTAGTGTGTGTTTACCACTGTAGGGGGGTGTGGCTGTAGGACTGACGTCATCGATCGTGTCTCCTTTATAAAAAGGATCACTCGATCGATGCGCCGCCACAGTGAAGCACGGGGAAGCCGTGTTTACATACGGCTCTCCCCGTTCTTCAGCTCCGGGGAGCGATCGCGACGGATCCCCCACCCGCTAAAAGGCAAGGACGTATATATACGTCCTTCTGCCTGTCCGTGCTATTGTGCGGACGTAAATAATCGTGCGGCGGGCGTTAAGGGGTTAAAGGGAACGGTTCCTCTATATGCAGCCCCCCTGCTATCCACTATTTGCTGCCCCAAGCTCCTGTGTATTCTTTGGCCCCCCTCATTCCCCACAGTGCTGCCGGGTTGCCCCCTCCCCTCTCCTTCCCGGCTGCTGCGGGGGAATGCTTTCTGGATGGAGAGTGGAGAAGAGGAAGGGGCCAGTTAAGTTAGGGTGACCAGAAATCCCCGGTTTCAGGGGACAGCCCCCGTGTCCCCGGATTGAGGACACTGTCCCTGGTTTTGTCCCCAGATTGGATTTGAACAGGGGCTGGGGCAATTTCAAAGTCATTCAGTGCAGAATAAAAAATAAATTCTGAATTACATACCTCCACCCTGCCGCTTCTACTAGCTTGGGGGGGGGGGTGTATTTTTTTTCCATTATCTGTGCCTCTTTCTGATGATCATATGCTGGTCGGAGCGGAGGGAATATTTCTTCCGTTTTGGGTGCATGCCAATTCCGCTCCACTTCTGTTCTTATGCCTTGGCTCAAGTCCTGGCCAGCTGCCTGCCTATCTCTTTGTCTTCCCTGGTGGAGGGATCTTCCTCCGCACCCCATCCAGTAGTAACCCGTGCCCGGAGAGTGAGACTTGACAGGCTGTGAGGCGGGCGGCAACGGGCATAGAGTCGCTGATTGCCGCCATTACTAGTAAAAAAAAAAATATGTCCCTGGATTTCATTTTAAAAATCTGGTCACCTTAGGTTAAAGTGGAGGTTCACCCTCCAAAAAAATTCTGACATCACATGGAGTCGAGCCATCCTACCGACAGAATGCCGGTGTGTTTTTTTTATTTTTTTTTTTCTCAGCACATACCTCGTTATCACGATTTTCATCCCCGGGACTGGGCGTTCCCAAGCACTGCCTGTGATTGAAAGGCTTCCGAACGGCGCATACTGCGCATCACAGGTTGCCGACAGAACCCGAACGTCGGTGCGCAGGTGCCGTATAGAGCCGCACCGACGTTCGTTTTTGTAACGCGCAGTATGCGCCGCTCGGAAGCCTGTCAATCACAGGCAGTGCTTGGGAACGCCCAGTCCCGCGGGATTGCCGTGAGGTGAAAATCGTGATAACGAGGTATGTGCTGAGAAAAAAAAAAAACACCGGCATTCTGTCGGTAGGATGGCTCGACTCCATGTGATGTCAGAATTTTTTTTGAGGGTGAACCTCCACTTTAAGTTTGCAGTGATTTTTCTTATTTCAGTGTGATGTGTATAATATGTGTCTTTACATGCCACAAGGAGCAATGTTATATACCAGGCTAGTGAGCAATGTTATATGCCAGGCTTTGTGAGCAATGCTATATGCCAGGCTTTGTGAGAAATGCTATATGCCAGGATTTGTGAGAAATGCTATATGCCAGGATTTGTGAGAAATGCTATATACCAGGCTTTGTGATAAATGCTATATACCAGGCTTTGTGAATCATGCTTTATACCATTTTTTTTGAGACATGCTATATACCAGGCTTTGTGAGACATGCTATATACCAGGCTTTGTGAGACATGCTATATACCAGGCTTGTGAGAAATGTTATATACCAGGCTTTGTGAGCAATGTTATATACCAGGCTTGTGAGAAATGTTATATACCAGGCTTTGTGAGCAATGTTATATACCAGGCCTTTGAGCAATGCTATATGCCAGACTTTGTGAGCAATGTTATATGCCAGACTTTGTGAGCAATGCTATATGCCAGGCTTTGTGAGAAATGTTATATACCAGGCTTGTGAGCAATGCTATATGCCAGGCTTTGTGAGCAATGCTATATTCCAGGCTTTGTGAGAAATGCTATACTCTGCTGTGATTCTGGGCTGTATACTCTACTGTGAGTCTGGGCTGTATACTCTGCTGTGAGTCTGGGCTGTATACTCTGCTGTGAGTCTGGGCTGTATACTCCTGACACTATGGGTGGAATACAGGGGACAAAGTGGGTGGATGCTATAAGGGGTGGGGCTTATAAGTGGGAGGGGTCAAAAGGATGGGCGGGTCTGGCGCTCCCCCCATTCTAAAACTTTACCAGCCGCCACTGGTTGCCCTGTTACCCCTGTAAGACTGTATAACTGTAGCTACTGTTCATCATACTTATTAAAGCGGTAGTAAACCCGCTGCCGTTTTTTTTTTTTTTTTCACACCTGAAAAGCAAAAGCCATAATGAGCTAGTATGCACCGCATACTAGCTCATTATGAAATACTTACCTTGGAACAAGGTGTGAGGAACTTACCTGGTCCACGCCGAGGGAGATGTCATCTTGCCTCGGCGTGTCTTCCGGGTATCGCCGCTACAGCGCTGTGATTGGCTGGAGCGGCGATGTCATCACATGCGCGGGAGACTTTGTTTCAGCAAGGTCGCATTGCGAGGGGAATGTCTCCCAAACCGTACAGGTTTAGGAGATATTCTTTATACCTACAGGTAAGCCTTATTAAAGGGCTTACCTGTAGGTAAAAGTGGTAGTACAGAGTTTACTACCACTTTAACTGCCTCTGCATTTGCTTATTACTGGTTTAACCAGTTACCAACCGCCCTATAGACCAGTGGTCTCAAAGTACCGGCCCGTGGGCCATTTGCGGCCCGCGGACCAGTTATAAATGGCCCCCAGGCAGGGCAGAAGTGGGGGGAGCAAAAAAAAAAAAAAAAAAAAAAATTTTTTTTTTTTTTTTTTTTTTGTGAGCTGGCGCTATTTGGTGGTGAGCCGTTGGTATTACAAGTTATTACCACCAGATGTGAGCTGGCGCCATCTAGTGGTGGCCGTTGGTATTGCAAGTTAAGCATTACAAGTTAAACAGCAATTCTAATGTCATTTTACAGTATTTTCACTGCCATCTTCTTCCCTCTAATTAGAACCCCCAAACATTATAAAGGAAAATTTATATGAAATACTTACCGTAATTTTCCTTTCCTGATGGACTCCATGGCAGCCTACGTGTGGGTTAACCCCGCCTCTCATACCTCATAGGACCCTACTCCCATAAAGCTTTGCTTCCTGGCCATAGACAGTGTTCCGTAATATAGCCTACTCCAGCAAAAGGGAGGGAACTCCGGCTGCCATGGAGTCCATCAGGAAAGGAAAATTACGGTAAGTATTTCATATAAATTTTCCTTTTTCCTGACAGACTCCATGGCAGCCTACGTGTGGGAAATGACTAGCCAAACACACCCGGGTGGGCAATTGCTGGTTAAGGAAACAAAATTTTAATTGACATTGTCAACAGATAATATATTCAAACCAAAATTAACCGACGACAAGGAGGCCGGTTCTACGCAATAGTGCGTCATAAATGTATTTAAAGACGACCAAGAGGCCGCTTTGCAAATAACTTCAGGGGAAACATGTCGGGCAGCCGCCCATGATGTAGAGACGCTCCGCGTGGAATGAGCGGTTACCGCTTCAGGAGGAGCCAACCCTTTAGCCTTGTAAGCCCTTTGGATAGCTTGGACGATCCATGCGGCGATGGTTCTGGAGGAAGCACGCATGCCTTTGTTTTTCCCATGGAATGACACAAACAAATGATCCGATTTACGGAAGGACGCTGTGGCTTCCAGATATTGTTTAAGGATTTTGCCGACATCCAGAGGATGAACCATAGAACCTTCAGAAGAATGAAACGTGGGAAGTACAATTTCCTGGTTTTCATGAAAGATTGACGTGACTTTAGGCTTGGAACCCAGCATTGGAATCAACACTACCCGGTCCGGAAAAAAGGTGAGGAACGGTTCTTTGGAGCCTAGAGAGCCAATTTCGGAGACCCTTTTGGCAGATGTTATAGCCACAAGGAAAACAATCTTGAGGGAAAGATCTTTGATAGATTGATTAGTTGAATCTTGATCTCCTGAAAAAAAGTCCAAGACTAATGGGAGATCCCACTTGGAAAATCTTGGTTTTCTTAGAGGTCTTAACCTCATGGCTCCTTTGAAGAATTGACGGACAAGGGAATGTCTGGCCCACGAAATACCTGTGAAGGCAGAGATTGCTGATACTTGGACCCTCAAGGAGCTGACTGATAAGGGTAGGTCAAGCCCAGTTTGGAGGAAGCCCAAAATGTCTTGCACTCTGGGGACTTTGGCTGAACTGTTCATGGAGGAGGTGTAATCCGAGAACTTAGACCATATCCTCTGATAGATTTTGTTAGTGCTCACTTTCCTGGCATTTAGTAATGTAGAGATTGCTTGGCTTGGGCAACCTAGCGCTTCCAATCTTTCCCTCTCAAAAACCAGGCCATCAGGTGCAGATGTGATGGACAAGGGTGAGGGGTCGACCCCTGGAGCAAGAGATCTGGTCTGGATGGGAGCTGAACTGGATCCCGGAAGCTCAACTGAAACAACAGTGGAAACCATGGTCTGTTGGGCCAGTAAGGAATTATTGCGACCACTTCGACTTCCTCCCATCTGAGTCTCGACAGGAACTGGAGAATAACTGGAGTTGGGGGAAAAGCATAGGCTTTGTGGAACATCCATTGATCTGTTAGAGCATCCACCCCGAACGCTTGGGGACAGCGATTTCTTGTGTAAAATTTCTCCAGTTTGTAGTTGCACGGGGATGCAAATAGGTCCACTTCCGGTGTGAATCCTAGTGACAGGATCCAGACGAAAACCTCGCTGTGGAGAGACCACTCGTTGTTGTCGAGTGTCGTCCTCGATAGGAAATCTGCTTGAATATTCTGAGTTCCGGGGAGATAAACTGCTGTTAGATCTGTCAGATGTGTCTGAGCCCATGACATAATCGGCTCCACCTCCCTCAGAAGGGACAGACTGCGTGTGCCTCCTTGTCTTTTTATGTAAGACACGGCTGTCGTATTGTCCATCCTCAGAAGGACTGACGACCCCTTTACCAGATGGGTGAAGGCTTGAAGGGCACAGAAGGCTGCACGGAGTTCCAGGATATTGGATACTACCTTTCGAGATGGAAAATCCCACTTCCCTTGGGCTACTTCCTTCAGGCAAAGAGCACCCCAGCCGCTGTTGCTGGCGTCGGATGTAACTGTGATCCAGGAGACAGGGGCTATTGAGAGACAATTGAGGAGATTTCTCCGCAGAAGCCACCAGAGGAGGCTGTCCCTCATTGACTGAGTTATCCGGATTAATTGGTCCTGGGGCTTCGGATCCCATTGTTGGAGAAAACCCCTCTGGAAAGGACGCATTCGCCATTGTGCCCATCTGACCATGGGAGTCGTGGACACCATGGTGCCTATAATTTTGAGGCAGAGTGAAGCTTTGAGAAAAGGGGACTCCAATGCAAGACGAATTCTTTCCCGGATGACTGGGATTTTTTCTAAGGGTAGAGAAATTGTACTCTGAATCGTATCGAACTGGGCACCGAGGAAGACTAGAGACTGTGTGGGTTCTAGATGACTCTTTTCCCTGTTCAAAAGCCAGCCGAACTCGGTCAAAGTGAGAATAACTTGAGCCCGATGTATCAATAGCTGTTCCCTGCTCTGTGAAAGTAACAGCAGGTCGTCTAGATAATGGTGTAGACGGATGCCTTTCATTCTGATTAAGGCCACGACAGCCAGTAAGAGCTTTGAAAACACTCGCGGCGATGTTGTAAGCCCGAATGGGAGACACGTGAACTGAAGGTGAACACTGCCTACTGCGAACCGAAGGTATTTCTGAAATTCTGCCGCTATGGGCACGTGGAAGTAGGCATCTTTCAAGTCGATTGACACAAGCCAGTCGCCCGGTAGAATGGTCTGACGAATTGTGAGAAGTGACTCCATCTTGAATTTTTCCTTTTTTATAAAGGTGTTTAGATGCGTCAGGTCTATCACTGGCCTCCAAGAGCCGGACTTCTTCAAAATCATGAACAGAGGTGAGTACATTCCCTGAAATCTTTCTGCCGCTGGCACTTGTATAGCGGCGCCCTGGGACAAAAGAGTGTCTGTGTATGTTAGAAGGATATTTCTCTTTTCTTCTGAACGAGGCAGAGTTGTGGGGACAAACTGAAGTGTAGGAGGGTTGACAAAGGTCCAGGAGTGACCTAAGGATATTGTCTTGATCGTCCAAAAGTCTTTTATTGAGGCTGCCCACACGTGCCGGAATTGCAGAAGCCGAGCTCCAACCTGCTCCGTCTGAGCGATCCCAATATCAAAAAGATTTAGGGGTATCTCGGTTACCCGGAGTTGCCCCTTTTGTGGGTTTTTGACCCGAAGGTTGGTTTCTTCTCCAATTTTTCCTGAACTCTCTACCCGGCCTGTATCGACGGGCCTCTCTAGCACGATCTTGGTCTTGCCTGGGAAAAAATTTTCTTTGGTTGAAGGGACGACGGTCCTGGGGAAGGAACCCCGACTTACCCCCTGTGGCACGGGAGATAGCGCTGTCAAGTTTGTTCCCGAACAGGGAGGACCCTTGAAAGGGAATACGGCACCATGCCTGTTTAGAGGCTGGGTCGGCTACCCAAGGACGGAGCCATAGGGCACGTTTGGCTGTAACAGACGAAAGCATGACCCGTGCCACCAGGCGGATAATGTCAAGGGAAGCCTCACCCAAGAAGGCAGCAGCCATTCTTAACTCATGAACCGGTAAGTCTCTGACCAGAAGACCAGACATATTGGATAGAGTAGAATCCACTTCATCCGTCCAAACTTCCATTGCCTTGGAGAGGGCCGCGAGGGCCAGAGCCGGCTTACATGTCATACCTGCTGTGACATATATGCGCTTTAGATCTGTATCAATCTTTCTGTCCAAAGCATCTTTAAAGGAAACTGTGTCTTCTAAAGGAAGGGTAACATGTTTGACCAATCTCATTAAAGCGGCGTCCACCAAAGGAGCTGATTCTAGATGTTTCACGTCTTCGCGTTTAAATGGATACATCTTTGATACTTTAGAAATCAATGAATTTTTCCTTTCAGTGGAGGTCCACTCATCAGTGATCATTTCACCAAGTTCACCCAAGAGGGGAAAGCTGGGACGCTCCTTCTTGAGGTGTTTAAAATATTTTCTCTGTTTGTTAGGAGATTCCACCGGGTCTTCCCATTTTAAAGCGACTTTGACTGCCCTTACCAGATTTGGGACTAGAGAAAAATCAAATCCTGTGGAATTGACAACACTCTCCACCTCACTAAGGGAGGACATACTTGAGGAACGATTGCGCTGAGATGGACCCGGAACCTCAGAGTCATCCTGTATAAGGACAGGTGCTGGAATTACAGGAGAAAAAATGTCACCAGAGGAAACAGGTTTGTTCAGGGATTCCTGAACCACCTTCCTGACCAGAGCTTCAACTTGTTGGTCTCCATCCACTCTCTCTCTTGCCGCACGAGAATAGCAGGGATCACAGAGAGATTTCCCTTCCGGGACCTGGGCCTTGCACCCCCAGCAAGATCTTCTTCCAGAATAGCCCGAATGACGGTGGGAATGGCGATCAGAGGTGGATCTATATTTTTCCCCATGATGTCTGGAGGGTGACCTGCTTTTTGGACGTTTAGAGCTTGACCTGGAATGATGACGATGTGCATTAGCGACGTCAATGTTTTCCTGAACTGAGGGCTGATGATCAGACCTAGAAGGGCTGAAGAAGGAAAAAGAAACGATAAGAAAAAAACAAATACAGAAACCCAAACAGCAGGCAGAGGAAAAGAAAATTTTCCATCCTACCTGCGGCGTAAGGGTTGGCCACTGGGGGGCGGTGACACATCCATAGTGGTAAGATATATCCACTGAAAACAATTATAAGCAAAAATTAAAAATATTAGCATGATAGCAGAGCACAGGCAATAAGGTGTAGGAGACAATTGATGCAGTATATGAACATAGTGCAGCCAAGCACCCTACCTTCTCCAATGAGGATTGAGCCTGGAAGCAACAGTGATCCTAGGAGAAATCCCCAGAATCAGCTGTAGCAGACAGCTTTTTTAAAACTGCCGCCCTCGATGACGTCACCGCGCCCGCCACGTACGCCGCGCACCTGCGCTGTGATTGGCGTGGCCCTGACTGCCGAGCGCGCCTGCGCGAATCGGCAATGGACTCTACTGCGCACACGCGAACCGGCGACTTGCGCGCGCACACAGAGGAGACTGAAGGAGGGGAGAGTGGAACGCACAATGCGTTCCAGCAGCCATAGCCTCGGAAGGTAAGGAAAGAAACGGCGCTGACAAACAACATACACAAACAGCTGCCATAAAGATACTGTAATCGATACATTACCAATACGATCCGGTCCAGCCTGGGAGTGGGAGCATAATAAATCACCTGGGCACCATCAGTGGGAAGAAGGTCTCCTGCTAATAGCCAGGACGATTGACCATAAATAGCATATTAGCCAATGGCTAAATAGTAAGCTTCTACCAGGATTTCTTTCTATAGTGTGCAATCCGCCCGGCTAATAGCTGGGACTTGTTGGACTCCAACCATTTAATTTCTCCCAAAACAAAACCCGCCAGGACTTGGATTTAAAGTGTAAAAACGTTATAGGTCCTAGGAGGAGGACAAAAAAGGAACACTGTCTATGGCCAGGAAGCAAAGCTTTATGGGAGTAGGGTCCTATGAGGTATGAGAGGCGGGGTTAACCCACACGTAGGCTGCCATGGAGTCTGTCAGGAAATATATTTTTTATCCTAACACCTTAGAGAATAAAATGGCGATCGTTGCAATACTTTCTGTTACGCCGTATTTGCGCAGCGGTCTTACAAGCGTACTTTTTTTGGAAAAAATTACACTTTTTTTAATTAAAAAATAAGACAACAGTAAAGTTATCCCCATTTTTCTAAATATTATGAAAGATAATGTTACGCCGAGTAAATTCATACCCAACATGTCACGCTTCAAAATTGCGCCCGCTTGTGGAATGCCGACAAACTTTTTTACCCTTTAAAATCTTCATAGCGACATTTAAAAAAATCTACAGGTTGCATGTTTTAAGTTACAGAGGAGGTCTAGTGCTAGAATTATTGCTCTCGCTCTACCAATCGCGGCGATACCTCACATGTGTGGTTTGAACACCGTTTACATATGCGGGCGCTGCTCGCATATGCGTTCGCTTCTGCACGCAAGCTCGTCGGGACGGGGTGCGTTTTCTGGCTCCTAACTTTTTTAGCTGGCTCCTAGATTACAAGCAAATTTGTCAAACCCTGACTTACACCAGTGCAGGTGGTAATAATGCGCTCGCTGACACCAGTGCTGGTGGTAATAATGTGTTCGCTGACACCAGTACTGTTGTTTTTGAAGTTTGAAAGTTTGCATGCGGCCCCCCATGGCATATGAAAACTTGTCTTGTGGCCCTCAGGTAATTTGAGTTTGAGACCCCTGCTATAGACGATATACGTCTACAAGGCGGTTGCTTAACTCTGGGAGGACGTCCTCCCAGAATCGCGCTCACGTGCGCCCTCTGGGGCGCGCACACGGGAATGTCCATGACCCTCCGGACCCGGCGGATCACGGTAAATCGCCACTGATATCGGCGGTTTACCACGTGATCGCTCCGTCCAATGATGGAGCGATCACTTGTAAGCAAACCGGCGTCATGTGATGACGCCGGTTCCTCCCTCCCCTCTCTGTACCGAATGGTACAGTGTGAGAGGAGAGGGAGGGGGGGGAGTGCTGTGGGCTGGATCTGTGACACATGCAGTCACAGATCCAGACAGCCATCCATCCCTGCTCAGCCATCCCTGCCCCATACTGTGCAATACTCTTCAATACCCCACAATACCCTGCAACGTCGCCTATGGGGATTTTTAAGTAGCAAAGTTTGGCGCCATTCCACGAGCGTGTGCAATTTTAAAGGGTGACATGTTGGGTATCTATTTACTCGGCGTAACTTAATCTTTCACATTTATGCAAAAGAATGAAGAAAAAAATACTAAATTTGCAAAATTTTATAACAGAAACAAAGAAAAATTCATTTTTTTTTTACAGAATTTTCAGTCTTTTTTTCTCTTATAGTGCAAAAAATAAAAAACCCAACGGTGATTAAATACCAACAAAAGAAAGCTCTATTTGTGTGAAAAAAAGGACGAAAATTTCATTTGGGTACAATGTTGTATGATTGAGTAATTGTCATTCAAATTGTGAGAGCACCGAAAGCTGAAAATTGGTCTGGTTATTAAGGGGGTTTACGTGCCCAGTGATCAAGTGGTTAATGACTTAAACCAGAACTACACTGCATCTGAGCACCAAAAACCCTATTTAATTCCCTTTTTTATTATTCAAAGCAAACTCATGCATCCATCCACATCTCCATGCTTTATTTAGCTGAGAAATTACTTTTAAAATTACCCCCTAGGATTTTAGGCTGTGGCCATCTTGAGTAAGGGCAGGTGATTCATGTATCATTTGCTTCCAGGAATCCATCTGCCATCTGCTCCGGCATGTCTGCAGGAGGGTGTGCCTAGCTGAGAAAACCCCTCCTCTCCCCTGAAGACTTCTGGGATGTATGACATCATTTGCCTAGGCCTGGAAACCAGAAGTAACTGCAGAAATGTAAAAAAATGTATACTTCTTTATTTACTAATAATGATGGACGAACATCTGACGGGTGGGTTCGCAAACGCTAACCGCAAACTTTCTCAAATGTTCGCGAACCGCAATTTCGTGGCGGGCCCCATTGAGTTTAATGGCAGGCGAACATTAAAAACCTGCAGGTCATATTTGCAGCCACAAAATACTTACTAGCTGTGCACAAATAGTACCACAACATGGGCACTGACCTACCAGAAGTATTAAAGTGGATGTAAACCCCCAAATTTTTTTTTTTTTTTTTTGATGTCACAATGTAGAGAATAATATTTCCTATCATCTGTGCCCAGTCTTGCCACACAGAGTTAATCCAGAGCTGAGCAATCCTCTTTTTATTGTTCAGTGGGATAAAACGGACTTTCCTCTAAAAAGCAAAGTCCGTTCCGCCTCCATGCTTTGAGTGACAGGATATTTACATATCTCGTGAACTAGCCTGCAGATCATGCACAGTTTCTGTAAACAGTGTACAAATCACCCCCCCCCCCCCCCTCCCCTCTCCTCTCCTAATATGCCAGAATTGTCTGCTTGTCCTGTGTTTTGATTAAATGTTTACAAAACATGAGGTGAGACAAAGTTCAATGTCATGATGAAATGCTGCAGTGAACAGCCATCAGAATATACATAGACAAGTGATTAGGGGAGATAGTCCGAGCGTGAGTGATCTTCTAATTATTGTTATATTGCAGTGTGTGTGTGTGTCTGAGGTCACCTGATCACATATGCAAAATTCCTATATTACCTGGATGTGTTGTGTGGGGGAGGGTGGATTTCTCACTTTTTATACTTACACCCAGGCTGAATGAATTTAGGGCTGGTTCACATTAATGAGCTGTACAAGATCGCAAGTGATTCGCACCGCACTGCTGTTCAGATCACGTGCGATGTCTGTGCGATGCGATTTTAGCCATACAAACTGTATGGCTGAAATTGCATCTCATTTGGAACAAACACGCACAGGGCCCTTTTTTTGGTCCACACCAGAATCGCATAGGTTTTCACACCTATGCGATCCGATTCATGGCCTGTCAGTTCGCAGTGCGATATGCGAGCTGAAATGGGGGTGTCATTACCATTGTATTACACTCCCCAGCATATGGCAGTGTGAACTGTCGTGCGAGTCGGGTGCGATGTGGGAACCCGCAGTGGATTTGCAGGGTTCCCGAAATCGCACCAGTGTGAACCGAGCCTTGGTGGGAGCAGTCAGGTGACATTTGTAGGCTGCATGCTTTGAGGCTTGGTTCACACTGGTGCGATTCGGGAACCCTGCAAATCCACTGCGGGTTCCCACATCGCACCCAACTTGCACGACAGTTCACACTGCCATATGCTGGGGAGTGTAATACAATGGTAATGACTCCCCCATTTCAGCTCGCATATCGCACTGCGAACTGACAGGACATGAATCGTATCGCATAGGTGTGATGCGTGTTTGATTTCAGCTATACAGTTTGTATGGCTGAAATCGCATCGCACAGACATCACATGTGATCTGAACAGCAGTGCGGTGCGAATCACAGGAATGCGTAGGGTACAGAGGTGGGTAGTACATACAGGATGGTGTCAGGATAGTGAACAGTATCAGATAATTTTTTTTTTATTTTACAATTTAATATTTTTTGTTCCCAAAAGGTTTTTTGGGACCAATGGATTTTTTTATTTTTATACATTTTTACAATAACATTTTTTTTTCTTTTTACAATTTATTTTTGTACTTGATGGGAGGGTGGGGTTTTATTTTTTAAATATATTTTTTCACAATGCTTTTTTGGAAGGGGTTGGGGGGATGGGGCAGTGGTTGGTGTCAGTGGGGTAGTGAGCGGTGTCAGTGGGGTAGTGGATGGTGTTAGTGGGGTAGTGGACGGTGGGGTAGTGGACAGTGGGGTAGTGGACGGTGTTAGTGGGGTAGTGGACAGTGGGGTAGTGGACGGTGTCAGTGGGGTAGTGGACGGTGGGGTAGTGGACGGTGTCAGTGGGGTAGTTGACGGTGGGGTAGTGGACGGTGGGGTAGTGGACGGTGTCGGTGGGGTAGTGGACGGTGGGGTAGTGGACAGGGGGGTAGTGGACGGTGGGGTAGTGGACAGTGGGGTAGTGGACGGTGTCAGTGGGGTAGTGGACGGTGGGGTAGTGGACAGTGGGGTAGTGGACGGTGGGGTAGTGGACGGTGGGGTAGTGGACGGTGACAGTGGGGTAGTGGGGGTAGTGGACGGTGGGGTAGTGGACGGTGGGGTAGTGGACAGTGGGGTAGTGGACGGTGTCAGTGGGGGTAGTGGACGGTGGGGTAGTGGACGGTGGGGTAGTGGACGGTGGGGTAGTGGACAGTGTCAGTGGGGTAGTGGACAGGGGGGTAGTGAACAGGGGGGTAGTGGACGGTGGGGTAGTGGACGGTGGGGTAGTGGACGGTGGGGTAGTGGACGGTGGGATAGTGGACGGTGGGATAGTGGACGGTGTCAGTGGGGTAGTGGACGGTGTCAGTGGGGTAGTGGACGGTGGGGTAGTGGACGGTGGGGTAGTGGATGGTGGGATAGTGGACAGTGGGGTAGTGGACAGGGGGTAGTGGACAGTGGGGTAGTGGACGGTGAGGTAGTGGACGGTGTCAGTGGGGTAGTGGACGGTGGGGTAGTGGATGGTGACAGTGGGGTAGTGGACGGTGGGGTAGTGGACGGTGGGGTAGTGGACGGTGGGGTAGTGGACGGTGGGGTAGTGGACGGTGGGGTAGTGGACGGTGGGGTAGTGGACAGTGGGGTAGTGGACGGTGTCAGTGGGGTAGTGGACGGTGGGGTAGTGGACGGTGGGGTAGTGGACAGTGGGGTAGTGGACAGTGGGGTAGTGGACAGTGGGGTAGTGGATGGTGTCAGTGAGGTAGTGGGAAGTGGGGTAGTGGACGGTGGGGTAGTGGACGGTGGGGTAGTGGACGGTGGGGTAGTGGACGGTGTCAGTGGGGTAGTGGACGGTGGGGTAGTGGACGGTGGGGTAGTGGACAGTGGGGTAGTGGACAGTGGGGTAGTGGACAGTGGGGTAGTGGATGGTGTCAGTGGGGTAGTGGACAGTGGGGTAGTGGACGGTGTCAGTGGGGTAGTGGACGGTGTCAGTGGGGTAGTGGACAGTGGGGTAGTGGACAGTGGGGTAGTGGACGGTGTCAGTGGGGTAGTGGACGGTGTCAGTGGGGTAGTGGACAGTGGGGTAGTGGATGGTGTCAGTGGAGTAGTGGACAGTGGGGTAGTGGACAGTGGGGTAGTGGACGGTGGGGTAGTGGACGGTGTCGGTGAGGTAGTGGACAGTGGGGTAGTGGACAGGGGGTTCTGGGCCATCTTGGTATGGGGGGGGGGGGTGGTTGTGGTGTCTGATTTTTTTTATCAGCCCTGTGGGGGTGTTGGTGACATGTCAGGGGTCTAAACAGAGACCCCTGACATCTCCCATTTGAGACAGAGAAAGGGACAGAGGACATTCATTCCCCAGTCCTTTTCTCTGCATTGAAAATTAATGGACAGAAGACAGCGTCTCCCTTCCATTCATAAACTGAGCAGAGTAACACACAGGTTACTCTGCACAGTTTTCACAGGACACACAGCGCTCGGTAACGAACGCTCTGTGTCCCATTTCCGCTCTCCATCCTGACAGAGCCCCCCCCTCGCAGCCCGCAGGAGAGGAGAGAGAAGCCGGCGATGGCTGCGGGGGATGGAGCAGGACGAGGGGGGGGGGGGCGGAGGGGGAAGACACGGTGCGGGGGGCGGACAAATGGAGCAGGACGAGGGGGGTGGGTGTGTGCACACATGGAGGGGGACAACATCGGGGGTGGAGAACAGAAGACACTCGGGGATGATCGCTGCGATGGGACAGCTGTGAGCACCGATCCCCCTGCATGACCTGCATGACTTATTAGATGAAAGCCGCGGGAGGGAGGAGGAGAAGCAGATGATAAAAAGCCATGCAGGGGGTCGGTGCTCACAGCTGTCCCATCGCAGCATCATCCCCGACTGTCAAGGGACATCAACCTGTGCTGACACGGGGCTGTGAGCGCGCTCTACTATTACCCAGAATGCGCTCTTCCTGTCTTATGCGCGCTCTGGCCAAGGGGAGTGTAGAGGTGGGCGGGAGTCTGCTGACATCATGACTCCGCCCACCGAGCGCCGAACAACAGACCTGCCCACCAAATCTGGACTTTGCGGGGGTTTAAACAGCAAAATGGGGGACATTTGACAGGTAAGGATACATGCAGGAGGCATGTACATCCTTATAGATCAGCACCATGGCAGTAGTTTAGAATTGTTGAGAGTGGGTTTACATCCTCTTTAAGCGAAAAACCGGATACAGAAGTAAGCGTCGGCCATTACAGGCCCCAAAAATTAGCCTACAGGCGTTCACCTGACAGCAAACAACTTTGTATTCTGTGGCTGGAGGTACATTAAGCTATTCACCGGATACAGAAATAAGTGTCGGCCAGTACAGGCCCCAAAAATTAGCCCACAGGCGTTCACCTGACGGCAAACAACTTTGTATTTTGTGGCTGGTGGTACATTAGGCATTCACCGGATACAGACGTAAGTGCCACCCATTACAGGCCCCAAAAATTAGCCCACTGGCGTTCACCTAACAGCAAACAACTATGTATTCTGTGGCTGGTGGTACATTGGGCATTCACCGGATACAGAAGTAAGTGTCGGCCATTACAGGCCCCAAAAATTAGCCCACAGGCATTCACCCGACAGCAAACAACTTTGTATTCTGTGGCTGGAGGTACATTAGGCATTCACAGGATAAATAAGTGCAGGCCCCAAAAATTAGGCATTCAACGGACATAAAAGGTCTTTTATGCCGCTGTATTTACCTATGACAGGGACCATGAATTGTTATGGGTGGTGGCGGATATTTGTGGCCTGTCATGAGGAATTTGAATCAAACATGGTCTACTGGTCACATGTGTTGAATTCCTCCGAGATCCATGCCTCCTTCATTTTTAGAAATGTGAGGTAGTCAACACTGTTGTGAGCTAGGTGAGTGCTCTTATCGGTCATGACCCCCCCTGCTGCGCTGAACGTCCTTTCGGACAGGACACTGGACGAGGGGCAAACCAACAGTTCCATTGCAAATTGTGCAAGCTCTGGCCAGAGTTCAAGCCTGCCCACCCAGTAGTCCAGGGGTTCATCACTTCTCAGTGCGTCAACATCAGCCGTTAACCCGATGTAGTCGGACACCTGTCAGTCTAGGCATTCCCTGATGCTGGATCCGGAGGACAGCTGTCAATGGGTCGGCTGAAAGAATGATCTCATATCATAAGTGACCAACGCATCTTCAAACCGCCCTCTTTTTGCAGGCGCTGTTGGATTGGTACCCACAACTGTTTCTCTGTGAGTGGAAATTCCTCTGCCAGCGCACGCAAAAGCAGAATGCAGCATTTCTCGAAGCAAGGCCTGGAAGTGCTGCATTCTGATAGCCCTCTGTGATGGTGGTAACATTTCCGCCATGTTTTGTTTGTACCCGGGGTCTAAGTACATTGCCACCCAGTACTGGTCCTTGCTCTTTATGCTTTTTATATGGGGGTCCCTCTTAAAAAACTGGAGCATGAAGGCCCCCATTTGCACTAAACTGGAAGCGGTGTAGTGGCCTGGCTCCTGCTCATCATCCGGGATAATGTCGTCTTCGTTCTCCTCCCCCCCCCATCCACGGACAACACTAGGGATCCCAGAAAGGTTTAAAGCATGCTCTTCTTGCTCCTCCTCATCCGCCCCGGCACCATCCTCCTCTGACTCCTCTTCAGACTCCCGTTGACTTGTCTCAGGTGGAGTAGCCCCCCCTGGGAATTCATCCAGCATTGCGACTTCCTCATCTTCCTGCACCTCAACGGCTTGATAAATGACACAACGCAATGCATGCTCCAGAAAGAAGGCGTAAGGTACAATGTCACTGATGGCGCCCTGGCTGACACTGACAAGTTTGGTGCTCTCATCAAATGGCCGCAGAAGTCCGCATGAGTCGCGCATGAGCAGCCACTGGCGCGGTGAAAAAAAAACAAGCTCCCAGAACCTGTCCTGCCACAGAGTTCGTACAGGTAGTCGTTAACTGCACGTTTCTGCTGGAGCCTATCAAGCATATACAAGGTTGAGTTCCATCGCGTCGGGCAGTCACAAATAAGACGTCTGACGGGCAGGTTGTGTCACCGATGAATGTTAGCAAGGCGAGCCATGGCCATGTAAGATCTTCTGAAATGGGCCGAGATTTTCCTGGCCTGCCGCAAGACGTCCTGGACCCCAGGGTATTGGTCAACGAATCGCTGCACGACCAAGTTCAGGACGTGTGCCATGCATGGCACGTGTGTAATTTTGCCCTGTTTCAGCGTGCTCAGCAGATAGGCACTGTTGTCGCACACCACTTTACCAACTGTCAAATTGAGCGGTGTTAGCCACTGATCTGCCTGTGAACGCAAAGCTGAAAGGAGTGCAGGACCAGTCTGGCTCTTGTCTTCCAGGCACAACAGACGCAGCACAGCATGGCAACGTCTTGCTTGGCATGTTGAATAGGTTCTAGCGATCTTGGGAGGCGCATCGGAAAAGGAGGAGTCAGCCGAGGAGGAGAGGGAGGATGGAGTAGGAAGAGGAGGAGAAGAAGAAGGGGCAGGCCTGCATGCAATCCGTGGCGGTAAAACCAAATCTACATGGGGTGCCACAGGTTACATGCTTGACGGCCGTCAGAAGGTTCACCCAGTGGGCAGTTAAAGTTATATACCTTCCCTGCCCGTGTTTGCTAGACCACGTGTCTGTGGTCAGATGTATCTTGGCACTGACACTGTGTGCCAGAGATACATTTACTTGCCGCTGAACATGGCCATATAGCTCTGGGATGCCCTTCTGTGAGAAATATTTCCTTCCTGGGACCTTACATTGTGGTGCTCCAATGGGCACAAATTTTCGAAAGGCCTCATAGTCCACCAGTTTATATGGCAGTAGTTGGCGGGCTATCGGTTCCGACAAGACATCGGTCAACCGTTGGGCAAGAGGGTTATACGGTGTCATCGTTTTTTTACGATCAAACATTTGGGTCACGGAAGCCTGCCTTTTTGCAGAAAAACGTGAGGACGGCATGATGGAAGTTGGAGTGGAGGACAATTGTGAGTATAGAGGAGAAGGGGATGAGGCTGGACGGTGAGTGTTGGGCTTACCGCGACTTATGCGTTGACTGCAAAGGCTGCAGATGGCAACACTATTGTCAGCAGCGGACATGTTTAAAAAAATCCCACACTGCAAAGCCATGGGCCGGCGTCCTGGGAGCGCCAGATGTGACCGTACATGGTTGATGGCTCGCTCCTGATACATTTGGAGTCTGGTTTGTCCCTCCTGTGCAATGTAAGTTTGGCTTGCTTCTCCTCCCTATCTGCTGGTCCATCTCTCCCTCTGAACTCCCCTCCTCTTCCTCTCTTGTGGGCACCCACGTGACATCTGTAGACACATCATCATCGACGTCACCTTCCCCACCACTAACATTAGAGATCTCGGAGTCGGCAGCAACAGCGGGGACCAACCTCCTTGGGCTGATCTGGGTACTGTCATCAGACTGCTGAGTGGCGGCTGTTACTACCTCCTCTTCCTGATCCAATGCCAAGAATGGCTGCGCATCGGAAATGCCTTCTGATGGATTGGAAAATAATTCCTGTGACTCAAGCGGAGGGTATATGGTGGTGGTGTTGGTGGTGAGCCACTCAATCAAGTCTGGTGGGTCGTTTGTCGTAATCGAACGCACCTTGTGCCACTTCCCACTTTGGCTCCGGCCTGGTGCTCCTGCCTTACCCCTACCACCCCTGCGGAAGGGTCTGCCTCTTCCTCTGCCTGTCATTTTTTAAATGACCCTGTGACAAAAGTCTCTAGAGAAGCGCAGTATATGTGGAAGAAGGTATATAAGACCCCGCTTCAATCTGTCGTTTTGGGGGGCCACTGGTTTATCGCACTAGTTATAAAACTTTTTTTGAGTAAATATTGTCACTGTGTGTAGCAGAGGTAACGCAGCAAAACAGAAAAAAAAATTCTGCAATACCCAAATACACCACCAGTCACAATGCTGCACAATACAAATCCACTATAATATGCTTTCTATATTAGAAAGTATATTATAAGTGTATTACACCCCTATATACTGCACACCAAACAATAGTTCACCTATACCAGTCCTTAAAAGGACTTTTGTGGACCTGTTAGCTAACGATTTGTGTCACTACAGTCTTTCCCTGCTCCACACAGCAACCTCTTCCTACACTGACAAAAAGCAGAATGTATCACACCAGTTATAAAACTTTTTTTCCAGTATTGTTTGTCACTGTGTGTAGCAAGAGGTAAAGCAGCAAAACAGAAAAAAATAAATCTGCAGTACCCAAATACACCAGTCACAATGCTGCACAGTGCACAATAAAAATCCACTATAATATGCTTTCTATGTTAGAAAGTATATTATAAGTGTATTACACCCCTATATACTGCACACCAAACAATAGTACACATTTACCAGTCCTTAAAAGGACTTTTGTGAACCCTTTAGCTAGCAATTTGTTTCAATACAGCCTGTCGCTGCTCCACACAGCAACATCTCCCTACACTGATGTAAAATGGCCACCAGATCAGGTCTATTTATAAGGTAGGGGGTATGTCCATGTGCTGAAATGTCTCAATTGGCTGTCCTGTACCACCTGATGGATGTGTCATGGGTCAAAGTTCTTCTCAATGTAAAATTGCGGATGGGCGCGAATATCGGCAGATGACCGCCTGTTTGGCGAACCGCGAACGAGCAAACTTCGCCGCGAACCGACCGGCGGGCGAACCGCCACGCCATCTCTATTTACTAATACTAGCCGAATGTGTACAATATTGTATAGTCTGAAAAGGAGGTTGCAATGCACACCGCTGGTATCATCCACAAGAAACTTTATTGGAGACTGCTTACATGTGTCATGGCGTTCTGTCTGAACAGTTTGCAATAAAGTTTATGTGGATGATCCCAGAGGTGGGCAACCCTCCTTTCCAACTGGCATAGAACTTGGGGGGGGGGGGGGGGGTGCCACCGCTGAACTGGCCTGGTGGTTTGGATTTCGCCTGTGGGCCTTATGCCTGACCCATATGTTCTAGGGGTTGTCTTTTTAAAATGTAAACAAAATAATTTTATTTAAAAATGTAATCAAGACTGCACATGCACAGAGTATCCGAGATAGACACCTGAACTCAGAGCTCCGTCCCACTGCGGTCTTTCCATCACCAATTCAGCTAGCAGCTGTATCCCCGAACCATCCCCCCCCTAGCAGCAAACCTGCCAATGAAAGTCCTCATCCACCCGAGAGCGACTGAGAGAGATCGGGAGAGTCCCATCCCGGACTGGCCTACACAGTCTCACGGCCTCTCTGACTTTCCGGCCTATACCACCCTATGACTGCGGGCGGTCTGACTCCCGGTCCTCTCCCTGGGGCTAGAAAAGCCAGGTAAGACCCATCCGACCCTGGCCTGCTTGGCCTCGCCACCATTCCGGCCTACTAGGCCTAGCCACAATTCAGGCCTTCCCAGCCCCGCAGCAACAGATAGCTACACTTCCCCACCTCTTCTCTCTTCTCTGGGGCTCACCAGGGGCCTTGCCCAAACTGCATCTCAAATTACATCCACTATACAAACATACCTCCAAAACCTGGGAACCAGGATTGAGGTCATTGAACATAAAACGGATCAGACAATTGCCAGGATACTTCCCGCATTCAGGAACTGCAGGACCAAATAGAAACAGCACTCTCCAAAATTGACGATCTTGAAAACCGTTCTAGGCGTTACAATTTCCGTATAAGAGGGCTCCTGTAAAAAAACTATTACAGAGGTTCAAGAGGCAGTTTTTATCTTTATAAAAGATATCATTCCTGATATCCTGGAGCACCACCTAGAATTGAACAGAGCCCATAGAGCACTCCATCCCCCTCACTCAGATGGCTCATCTGGAGACATATAGCCAGATTCAGAGAGACGGGCGTATCTTTAGTTCGGCGTAGCGCATCCCATTTGCACTACGCTGACGTAACATAGTGAGGCAAGGCCAGTATTCACAAAGCACTTGCTCCCTAAGTTACGTCGGCATAGCGCAAATGGCCCGGCGTAACCCCGCCTAAATCAAAGTAGGCATGTAGTGGGCGGGCTTCATTTAAATTAACCATGACCCCATGTAAATGAAGGCAGTTCATACGGGGCATGCGCGCGCATGCTCAGAATCACGTCGCAAATACTCAGTGCTTTCGACGTTAACGTCACCTACGCCCTGCCCCATTCACGTAAGACTTACGTAAAATCCGACGTCCATATCCTAAACGACTTAGACCAGCTTTTTGGTGGTTTAACTTTACGCTGGAAAAACGCCTTACGTAAACAACGTAGATTACAGCGATGGGCGCAAGTACGTTCGTGAATAGGCGTATCTTGCTCATTTACATATTCGACATGTAAATCCACGTACACGCCCCTATCGGCCAGCGTAAATATGCAGCCAAGATACGACGGCGTAGGAGACTTACGTCGGTCCTATTTTGGCCAAATTTAAGCGTATTTGGTTTCCAGAATACACTTAAATATACGACGGCGCTCATTCGGAATTAAGACGGCGTATCTACTGATACACCGTTGTAAGTCTACCTGAATCCGGCTAATAGTGTTTAAACCCACTATTACGGAGTGAAAGAGGAAGTTATAAATTTGACTCAGCTATCTAAGATCACCCTACCCAAGTCTTTGCGGATCTATCCCCTCCCACCATACAATGGAGGAGATCTTTGAAACCTCTTCTTGAAGTTTTAACCCAAAAGTCCATCAAATATCCGTGGTCGTTTTTCTTTCGCAGATCCTTGGTATATAAAGGCAAGACACATGGATTCTCAACATTCCATAATGTCGAGTGTCTACTAGTTCATCTCAATACAAAACAGATGATAGCACACACATTCAAGAATGACATTTATCCTGCAAGGCTAGTTAAAAATACCTGAACATAAAAAATACTGGGGTTTGGTCACACAATATGGTTATATAGTGCTAAGCCCACTTACTGTGACAAAGTACCCTGAATTAGTGGGTAATTATGTTTTTGTACTAGTTCATTTCAGCCTCGTCTCCCGGGACATGCCCTCTTCCAAGTCCAATCGCTTCGATGTGGCGGAAACAACAACCAAAAAGGTCCAAGGAGTCTCATCCGCTTTGAACTTCCAGAATCATGTCTTCCTTTCTCCTATCCTACAGGCGTTGGCTTTTGATTACACCACTTAGTGTTTCTTACCCCTCATTTGGTAGACTATTTGTTCACCTTTGAACTAACAGTTCCCACACTTGTTTTTTTTTTTTTTTTTTAGTTAATTAGATAATACGTTACTATTTACACTGACTGGTTTGTGTCTGGTTCAACTTATTATTATGTTTGGTTTTATCTCATTAGCCTCATGTTAATCTGGCCCTCTTAATGTCCAGGAGGACTGGGGATTTGTGCTTAGGAAAGGGGTCTCGCCCCTACTTTGCCCCCCTGGTAGTCCTTGAATTACAGACAGCTGTATGCAACTTTATCATATATAGCGATTAATTGGGATTTAAGTTCCTTAAATGTAACAATTGTATTTTTTGTGCAGATCCGTGGTTCTTGCTGGGTCCTCTGCTCGTGGATATGGAGAAGGGGGGTGCATGGCTCCCCCGGGTGTCCACGGATGGGGGATTCTCCCCTAGTGGGGGGCCTTAAAGGCTTATTCATATGGATTTTTTTTTTACAGCGGATTTCTCCTTTTATAGCTGAGTGTCAGCCTTTAGGCACCGAATGTTGGTTCACCTGAAGACAGATGCTGTTCTGCCATCCAGGCAGACTTTTGTGTTGTTACCTTTTAGTGTGGGGGCCGGTAAAACTATTCCCATTCATTTGAAACCGCGAAGGTCAGCGGGAGGTTTTTCCCATGACCTTCCCAGGTTCTTTCTTGCTACATATCTTCTATTCCTGATTTTCTGTCTCTTCTTACCTTCTTTATCTTCTTTCAGGCACTATGGAGGCAATACAATTTTGCTGCCAGAGCAGGTACACATCCTCTCTTCTCATATTTAGTTATCGACCAAATTCTCCTGGAAGAAGGTAGGCTTCTATTATTTAGTGATGCATGTCAACTCCTTGTTGATCCATGGCTTCACCCAACTCCCATTAGGGTGGCCTCTCTTAGCAGGATCGCTGGAAGGAACCACATACACATTTGTCTCATAATATGCTCCAAACCGCGGACAAGACCATTTTTTTCCACTCAATGATAGATTCCCTCTCTGCTCATATTAAGGCAGGGTTTGACAAATTTGCTTGGAATCTAGGAGCCAGCTAAAAAAGTTAGGAGTCAGAAAACGCACTCTGTCCCGACGAGCTTGCATGCAGAAGCGAACACATACGTGAGCAGCGCCCGCATATGTAAATGGTGTTCAAACCACACATGTGCGGTATCGCCGCGATTGGTAGAGCGAGAGCAATAATTCTAGCCCTAGACCTCCTCTGTAACTCAAAACATGCAACCTGTAGATTTTTTTAAACGTCGCCTATGAAGATTTTAAAGGGTAAAAGTTTGTCGGCATTCCACGAGCGGTCGCAATTTTGAAGCGTGAAATGTTGGGTATGAATAATATCTTTCATAATATTAACCACTTGAGACCCGTAGGACGTCAAATGACGTCCTGGACTTTGTGCGGTGATATCTGAATGATGCCTGCAGCTACAGGCATCATTCAGATATCGCCGTCTTCAGCCGGCGATTCTGTGCACCAGAAGAACGATCAAAGCGGCGGTTCCGCCGCTCGATCATTCTTCTAGGCAGCGGGAGGGGACGTCCCCCCCTCCCGCCGCCATCCGGTGCTTCTCCGGGCTCTCCCGTGCCATCGGGAGCCCGGAGAGCGAATCGGCCAGCGCTTGTTGGTGTACCGTAGAGATGACTGGTGACCAGACGGTCACAGTCATCTCTATGACCGTCGGAGGACCGGGCGCGACGTTATGATGTCACGCCCGGTACCCGGAAGTAAACAAAGCCGCAATCGCGGCTGTCGGCATGTAATCGGTGATTTTTTTTCACCGATTTCATGCTTGTAAGCCTGTAGGAGAGATGTGGGGTCTTATTGTTGCACAAAATCCTCAACGGATTATGGCCACATTTCATGACTTTTATGCTAATCTATACAAGGGGAGGAAGGACCCCGTCTTTCAAATCTTACTGATTTTTTTAGATGAGATTCCACTCCCCAAGCTGGAAAATAGACAGAGTAGCCCTAGATCAACCCATAGCGGATTCGGAAATTCTGGAAGTAATTAGAAACTTTAAGAAGGGCTCGGCCCCAGGACCAGATGGGTTCTCTGCTGGGTACTACAAAGTTTTTGCTCCTATTATTACTCCATCCTTAACAAGGTATTTTAATTCCCTCCGTGGGGGGTCATGCCTGGACAACAAAGCGAACCTGGCTTTTGTCTCGGCCATCCCCAAACCAGGTAAGGACAATGATCCAATAGTAACTAAAATTTTTGCCAATAGACTTTCTACATTTATAGTAAGCTACATTCAAAAAGACCAGGTGGGATTTATTCCAGGGGGGGCAAGGCCCAGATACGTAGACCCATAGATATGTTATTCCTTCTATAGTCTAAGTGGGACGGTGTTCACATCAGGAGGGGTTCTTGCTATCAGTGGACTTGCAGAAGAAAGCTTTTGATACAGTTGACTGGCCATATCTTTTTGAGGTCCTCAATAGATGGGGGTTTGGCCCAAGGTTTGTGTACATTTTAAGAGCTTTATATGATCATCCGAGAGCCCAGGTCAGGGTTCAAAGCTGTTGCTCGGACCCTTTTCCAGTCTCAAAAGGAATTAGACAAGGGTGCCCTCTCTCCCCTATAATTTTTGCCATTGCAATCAAAACCCTGGTAATTGCAATTAGGATTCACCCTGACATTCATGGGGTGAGATGTGGCCAATGTACACATAAATGTGTCTTCTTTGCAGGTGACCTGCTAATGTTTATCACTTCCCCCCTCATTTCTACTCCGAATATTTTTAAACTCTTACAGGATTTTGGGAGAGCCTTTGAGTAAATATGTTCAAATCGACAGCGTTGAACATCACCACACCAGCATCATTGGTTGAACGGCTCAAAGAACACTTTGAATTTTCCTGGAGTTCGTCACACATCCCTTATTTGGTTATCAACTTGGCAGCCAGTATATAATATTAATTACCCTCCCATGTTTAAAAAATTTAGTGTATATATGTCTAGCCTGTGAGCTCTGGTCCAAGATCTTCGGGTCAAGAAGCTCCAAAAGTCACTGCCGCCGAGGGAAGATCGTGGACCAGAGAGGGAGAAGGGCTCATCTCAGCGCGTCAAGAGGAAGAAGAGAAAGACCCTTGGCAAGCAGATTCGGAGCTCAGGGAGAAAGACAGCATCATCTCTGGGGTAGCTGAAGGGCAAAGAGGAGGCATGTCCTGCGCAAAAGACACTCTTTGTCCCCGCCTCACAGGTCAGCGGAGGGAAGAACTGGGCAGTCGCAGCCTCAAAGACGCCAAGCCATGGGAGGAGGAGCCAGAGGCGGAGCTGCATCTCAGCGGTCATCTGGCCGAAGACCAGAAGAAGAGTTTCCTAGGCAACCAGCAATGCCTAAAGATGCCGGCATAAGCAGCAGAGTGATCACTGATACATCCAGACCCCTGCTTGCTGCGGCACCCACGGCACAAGAGGACCAGTGAGGGGGTCACAGCATTCCTGTGGTCTGTGCCCATCCACAGCAACAGGCTGAAAACGTACCTGTGAATCTAGGAGCTGGTGAGTTAACCTCTGTGCAATTGTTAACTAACTTAACTAGTTTAGTATCCAGGCTTGCTCAGGATTTGGATAAAAGACACAAAGTTAGTGAGACAAGGAGTAACTTAAAGCAGAGGTCCGCCAATTAGTTTTTTTTAAAGTCGGTAGCTACAAATACTACAGCTGCTGACTTATAAAATAAGGACACTTGGGCAGGGACAATCTGTCCACAGTAATGCCCAGTGATGGTAACGTAACCAGGTTCTTAACACCTAGCTGGTTGGCATGGTGACGAACCCGAAGGGAAACTCTCCTGTGAGCTGCTGACAGGAGAGGTTCCCTACAGCAGTGGTCATCAACCCTGTCCTACAGGGCCCACTAACAGACCAGGTTTGCAAGATAACTGAAATACATCACAGGTGATATCATTTGCTGCTCAGTGATTGCAGTTTTCTAGACTGCATCTCCCCATGGTAATACATAAAACCTGGCCTGTTAGTGGGCCCTGTAGGGCAGGGTTGATGACCACTGCCCTACAGGATCTCCTATCTTGGCGTCTCTAGTCAACTACACCTGGAAAGAACCTATTTTCCTGCTTACCAGCAGACTGTGCTCCGTTTATTACTTTGCTGTTTATTATTATGATTTCTACAACCCTAACTGGCTATCTGGTTTAGATATATTGCCAGTGTGCTGGTATCCAGGTTTGTGTTATACTACTCAATACGACCTGTGTACTATCATGCTCCTGAAGAAGCGTTATGATACGCGAAACATGTAGAGCAGAGCAAGAAAATCCTTCTGCATACCGGACTCATGTTTAAGGCTATTCACTCCATATTTATATTGTTCAACCATTATTGTTTGTTGGTTGTGTATTTCTCTCATTTGAGTGTACTAATGTTACTATAGTTTTTGGAAGTGATATTTAAGCATTATTCTGGGCCGTGTACTGATAATTACTACACAAAACATTTCTGATTGTATCATTGTATTTTTATAGAATTCTATAATAAAACCCCTAGATTTTTGCATGAACTACCCATGTGCCGTTTAAAGTCCAATTACTTAGCGTAATTGGTGTCCATTTTTAAGTATCGGGACGTTGGCACATTTATACCGGTGCATCCACAGTGTCACCTTGTGAGGATGCACATTTGAGCAATTCTTTTTAAATAACAATATATAGAGCGAGAATGGCATTCATATTGCCAGAGTCAAAAATACAAAAAATTAAAATATTGTTATATTTATTTATTAGAAAAGGAAGTTTTGTTTGAAAGTCATAAAACTCTGCGTTTAGGAACAGAAGAATTATGGTCAGTACAGATAATAGCAGGGTAGTATACGCTATCAATTGCTTGTAATCCAAGTCTCTGTCTGTCATTATTTTTCTTCACTAATTAATCTGTAAGTGTTTAATCTTGAACATATGGATCAAGGCTAAAAATGGCAGGGCGGGGAAAAATAATGATTTGGCGGATTCATTATCTCGATTACAGATGGACCGTTTTTCTGCCAAGAGCGGATGCAGTGGGAGTGGAGTGCCCATTCCATCTTTGGGATTTGATCTAAGTCTGATTGCGCATATAATTACAAATCCAGTGGCACTGGCTACCATGGTGGGATATCGGTCAGCCTGGTTTCTATGGTTGGCCTTTCTGGACTCCTTAAGCGAGAAACGTAGTGCTTTTTCTGAGAAATTGATACTCTTATTTTTAAATCATTTATTTCTACAGAATTATTCATGGTCTTATGTGAATAAAGTTATGTCCGGAATCTCCTTCTTTTTTAAAAATGACAGAACTTACCTTCTTGTTTAAGTTTTTTCTTGGTTAAGCAAGCCCTGAAGGGTTATAAGAAAGGTATTTGAAAATGCTTTGTGAATCGACAGCTCGAGTGTGTTTTTCTGATTTTGAAGCGGTAATGTTAAGGCAGTCTTTTTAATAATTCTTTTTGCGGCACTTAGGGTTTCGGAGTTCGTTCCGCATAGTAAAACAGGTAAGTGTGATTTGAGGTTGTGAAAGTTTTACTAAACATTCTAAAATAGATCAGTTGGGTAAAGGAAGTGGGTTAGTGGCTCCTACATCTGTCCCGTTAACCTATTGGTGAACTATTTACATATCAGGCCTCATTTAGGGCCTTTTTGTTTATACATATAGATGGTTTGCCACTTACCAGGTTTCAATTTATTAACGTTTAAGAAAAAATGTCTTTCTATGATATCATTCCTTTTGGATTGAGGCAGCTACCGGGGCATCTAGAATTGGGCTAGACTCAGCTATCATAAAGTCAGTAGAGAGATGGAAGTCTAAAGACCGATGGACGGTTTTCATAAGACAAACCGATCTTGTGTGGGCTCCATCGGTCTTAAAAAATAGAACATGTTTTAAATTTTTCCTATGGATAAAAAAACGATAGGAAATTCCGATCGTCTGTGTGGAACTCCATCGGAGAAAAATCCATGCATGCTCAGAATCAAGTCGAAGCATGCTCGGAAGTATTGAACTTCATTTTTTTCGGCTCGCCGTAGTGTTTTATGTCACCGCGTTTTGGCACGGTCGGAATTTAGTCTGATAGTGTGTATGCAAGACTGATAAAAGTCAGCTTCATCAGATATCCGACGAAAAAATCCATCGGATTTGATTCCATCAGAAATCCAATCATGTGTACAGGGCATAACAGTTATAAGTTATATGCCAGACCTAATTCTATCCTTTGAATCATTTCAGGTAATACCCAGGTTATTTGGATCCTTGGCCACTCCTTCGTTTTTTGGGCATTGCGCAGGGCAGCCGTCAGAGTATACTCTGAAAATTTAGGTTTGGATCCAACCAGATTTAAAAATTTTTGGAGTGGAAGGAGAGGTGTTGTGTGGGCAGATTTATTTTTTGAGTTACATAGTTACATAGTTACATAGTTAGTCAGGTTGAAAAAAGACACAAGTCCATCCAGTTCAACCACAAAAAAATAAACAAACAAAATAAAAAACACAGTACAATCCCATACACCCAACTTCATACCCACAGTTGATCCAGAGGAAGGCAAAAAACCCCAGCAGAGCATGATCCAATTTGCTACAGCAGGGGAAAAAATTCCTTCCTGATCCCCCGAGAGGCAATCGGATTTACCCTGGATCAACTTTACCTACAAATCTTAGTACTCAGTTATTTTATGTACATTTAGGAAAGTATCCAGGCCTTTCTTAAAGCAATCTACTGAGCTGGCCAGAACCACCTCTGGAGGGAGTCTGTTCCACATTTTCACAGCTCTTAGGCCCCATACACACCATAGAATCTATCCGCAGATAAATCCCATCAAATGGGTTTCTGCGGATAGATCCTATGGTGTGTACACTCTGTCGGATATTTATCCGCAGATAAATCTCCCCTGGGATGGATTTCCAGCAGATGGATATTTGCTGACATGCTCAACAAATCCATCTGCTGGAATCCATTCCAACGGATGGATCCGCTCGTCTGTACAGACTTACCGGATCCATCCGCCCAAAGGGATTCCCCGCACGCGTCGTATTGATTTGACACATGCGTGGAATTCCTTATATGACAGCGTCGCGCCCGTCGCCGCGTCATAATAGCGGCGACGGCGCGACACGTCATCGGCAGAGGATTTCAGCGCGGATTTCAATACGATGGTGTGTACACGCCATCGCATAGAAATCTTCTGAAATCCTCGAGAGGATTTATCCGCGGATACGGTCCGCTGGACCGTATCTGCGGATAAATCCTCTCGTGTGTATGGGGCCTGACTGTGAAAAAACCTTTCCGTATTTGGAGGGGAAATCTCTTTTACTCTAGACGTAAAGAGTGCCCCCTTGTCCTCAGTGTTGACCGTAAAGTGAATAACTCAACACCAAGTCCACTGTATGGACCTCTTATATATTTGTACATGTTGATCATATCCCCCCTAATTCTCCTCTTCTCAAGAGTGAATAAATTCAGTTCCTCTAATCTTTCCTCATAGCTGAGCTTCTCCATGCCTCTTATCAGTTTGGTTGCCCTTCTCTGCACTTTCTCCAGTTCTCCGATATCCTTTTTGAGAACTGGTGCCCAAAACTGAACTGCATATTCCAGATGAGGTCTTACTAATGATTTGTACAGGGGCAAAATTATATCTCTGTCTCTGGAGTCCATACCTCTCTTAATACAAGAAAGGACTTTGCTCGCTTTGGAAACCGCAGCTTGGCATTGCATGTTATTATTGAGCTTATGATCTACCAAGACCCCCAGATCCTTCTCCACTACAGATCCCCCCAGTTGTACTCCCCCTAGCATGTATGATGCAACGAGTTGGGTCGTTTGAATCAATTTCTCCCCGCTCCTGATATTTTGATTATTCCTTTGGGGGGAATGACATAGGGCAAGAAAAAGCGCTGGATTTGATATTTAGCAATCAGAATGATATTCGTTTTAAGGCATGTTTTCCACAGGTCTTAATAGTTTTTTCAGAAGTAGTGCCAAAGCTAAGGTGGTTGGAAGAAGGATGAATAGGGCAATTGAAAAATTTCTTTCAGATACATAGACCTGGAAGGTGGCTGTTCTGGTTTATATAGAGATGATGGAATACACCTGACTGACATAGGGTTGGATATTTTTTATATGGATCTACAAAGTTGTATTGAGCAGGCAGCGGTACGGGGTTGTTGTGACAGGTGGGTTTCCTGTCATCTGGGAAGTTAAGTTTTATTTATTTAAAGGAGTTGTAAAGGAAAATGTTTTTTTACCTTAATGCAATCTATGCATTAAGGTGAAAAAACTTCAGTGTATACCGGCCCCCCCCCAGCCCCAGTTTTACTTATCTGGCCCGTCGAAAGTCCCGCGTGCGGTCCCGAGATCCTCTTTGCCGCTGACCTGGCCGCTGATTGGCTAGAACCTGTGGATTGAGAGCAGCGCAGCTATTGGCTGGTGCTGCTGTCAATCGCATCCAGTGACGCGGCGCGCCGAAGGGCGGGCCCGAGTGATACACTGACTAACACTTTAAGTTACAGCTTGAGCCGTGGTGGCTAAGCTGTTTTGAGTGTGTAAAATACTTACAACGTTATTATTTATTCAAAATATATTATTTTAAACCAACAATAAATGGCTGTGGCCAGCTATTATCCAAACTCTTGTATCGGGGGTATGCTCTGTTTTGGTAAGCTACCTTCCTGTCTGTTGTCCCATGTGTTAGACCAGTAGAAGGAGCCGTGTGTTCCGAGCGCGTAGCCTATTTTCCTGTCCTTCCCTCCATGCCTGGTAGCTTGGATCCCCTGCACTTCCTGTTTGGATTCAGTGTCCTGTTCAGCTTTCTAACACCATCTGGATGCTGGGATACACCGGACAGCAGGCCCTCCTCGAGAAGGATGTTTTTATTACAGATATGCTTATGATTTCTTCAGTCCTGTAAGTGCAATACCTTGTGCATTAAACAATTTTTTTTTAACATACTACACTTAGGTGCACCTCCCTCCCTTCCTCATTTCACATCTCCCACAAAAAAGGGAGGCAGCCTTTCAAGAAGTTCAAGTTCATAGCTGTGCTCCAAGTCCTAAGCATTTGGTCACATTAACAATTATGCTGGCTTTTTTAAGACACAATGGGCCAGATTCACAAAAGAGATACGACGGCGTATCTCCTGATACGTCGTCGTATCTCTGAGATCCGCCCGTTGTAACTATGCGCCTGATTCATAGAATCAGGTTACGCATAGTTCTCACAAAGATCTGACAGGTGTAATTGACTTACACCGTCGGATCTTTGGCTGCAATTCTAGGCCGGCCGCTAGGTGGCGATTCCATTGCGGTCGGAGTAGAATATGCAAATGACTAGTTACGCTGATTCACGAACGTACGCTTAGCCCGTCGCTCTAAATTTACGTTGTTTCCGTTGAGATACACGGCGTAAAACTAAGGCTGCCCTCTAGGTGGTCTAGCCAATGTTAAGTATGGCCGTCGTTCCCGCGTCGAAATGGTGCCCGCCCCATTTGAATTAGGCGGGCTTGCACCGGGCGGATTTACGATACGCCGCCGCAAGTTTACAGGCAAGTGCTTTGTGAATCAGGCACTTACGCTGTAAACTGCGGCGGTGTAACGTAAATGGGATACGTTACGCCGCCACAGCGCAGCCAGATTCTATGTGAATCTGGCCCAATATTTGCAATAAGAGTCGGTTCACACAGAACCCTCCCCCCCTCCGGTGTCACATTTGACACCTTTCAGGGGGGATGGGGGTGCAGATACCTGTCTAAAGACAGGTATTTGCACCCACTTCCGGCCAAACTGCGGGCAGAACATCACCTCCCGTCCTCCCCCCGTTGTGCCCTCGGAACACTCGGCTCCTAGAGCACAGCGGGAGCCAATCAGCGGCGCAGCGCAACTCGCGCATGCGCCGTAGGGAACCGGGTAGTGAAGCCGGAGCGCTTCACTTCCTCGTTCCCTCACTGAGGATGGCAGGGGGAGCAGCAGAGTGACGAGCGATCGCTCGTCCTCTGCTGCGGACGGCGCTGGACTCCAGGACAGGTAAGTGTCCTAATATTAAAAGTCAGCAGCTGTAGTATTTGTAGCTGCTGGCTTTTAATATTTTTTTTTTTTTTTAGTGGCACATCCGCTTTAAGACAGTGATCATACTTCTGAGGCAACTTCCATTGAAATCAATGGGTACAAGTTGCCTACAAGTCGGATTGAAGTAGTACAGGAACCTTTTCTGAAGTCGGAGCGACTACAGTAGTGTACATTAAGACGGCTCCATTCACTTCCATTCATTTTCTCAACCGAGCGACTTGGGACGACTTGGGGAGACTTCAAGTCGGATCCCAGGTCGCCCCAGTGTGAACCGGCTCTTAAGGGAAATGTTTTATACCCTGTGTTAGCTTTTTCAAATCATTGTGTTTGTGGTGAGACGTTACCACAAGCTCACACCCCAGTTGATCAGAGATAAATGTTCTGCTCATTATATTTGTAGGCTCCTTGGATCAACTTTACAGCAATTTCAAAAGAACATTACTGTATTAAAGTAAATTAAACGCCGTCATATCCATTTATTCTTTAGTGCAACAAATTTACCAGTCCGTCCGAGATGCAAATACTCCAGCGCCTTTCATTCAGGAAGGAGCTAAATCGCACTCCAGTTAATTGCCCTGAAATGTATTTAAATGAAATTCAGAAGGCCCAGAGTTGGCTCCTCCAATCTCCAACATAATACTAAATGTTTTCCTATTGAAGGTAGCCCAGTGCAGAAAAGTGATGGAAGAAGACGTTTTTATTACATTTATTTTGGTGAATTTAATAAATTGGTGAAGTTGGGAAGAAGTATCTTAGACAGAGTTAGGCAGGGTAAACAATAAATTTTGAAATACAAATTGGAGAATGAGGGCACCAACCTCGTGTAGCATGACAAGCATTTATTAGTAAAACACATACAATTGAACTTACAGTGATTTAAAGATCGTCTGTCACTGGTGGCATTCTTTTTACCAAGAGGAGTACAATCTGTCTTATCTCACTTCAATACTTCAATTGTTTCTGAAATATTTCATTTCTACCTCTGTGGACTCCATCTGACAACTGTGTGGGCTCTGGGTTGGTCAGGACAGCGCTGTGTCAATTTACACTCTCAGAAATCTAAATCTGGTTAACTGTTAATATTGAACACCACTATGGTGGGACCCTGTATCCCTCAGTGGTTGGAGAAGTGGGTGCCACAGCACCTCCTCCCTGTTGCACCCTCTATGTCACGCAGAAGCAAAGGATAAGCATTTCCTTTTAACTGTTGATGCGATTTCATGCCCAATTCCTCTCACCTTAACGAAAAACCATCTTTTGACATATATTTGCCCCAGAAGAAGAAAAAGCTATAATTTGGTAAAATTCAAAACATTTTCATTGTCTTCATCAAACCTATATGTCGACTGTTCAAAATGGTTGTCTTTCAATTGCATCTAATAATATAAAAAACTATTGTATGCACTATTTTAAACTGCTTTATTAAAATATACTTGTTATATGTACTTCTCAAGTTGTGGATGCCCTAAAAAGTCCCATTTAGAGGGGTTTGTAGTTTTTACTAGGAAAAAGAAGGGTTCTACTCAGCCACTGATATACACTTCTTTCTTCAGAACAGTACATTTTATTGTGTTTCACTAATAAATCCGTGTCATACTACACAATGTTAGTGCACTCTTTCTCTACTTTGCATTTTCAGAGATAGCAACATACTTGTCTACATCGAATGTATAATAATTACACTAGACTTCAACCTCTCCAATACTACCATTTGGGGAACTGCTAGCATGAAACTTTGTGTTGCTATGTGCATAGGCCAAGTGTTTTGAAAGGAAGTTATTTTTTGGAGGGCCCTCATAATGCTTAATGGTACATGGTAGAATCCATGGGCCAAATCTTCAAAGGAGATACGCAGGCGGAACTGCTGTTCAGACTGCGTATCCCTGTGCTTAACTTTGGAAACGATCCTCAAAAGGATTTTTTCCAAAGTTAGGCAGAAGATCTGTAAGACACTTACACTGTCAGATCTTAAGATGCAGTACCGCATCCGCCGCTGGGGGCATTTCGAGTCTAAATGCCGCCTAGCGTATGCAAATGAGTACTTAAGCAGATCCACAAAGCTTTTAAGCTTTGTGTTTTCTGCGTAAGTTACGATTTGCTTGCGCAAAATTAGGGCTGGTTTTACAATGTGTAAAAAGTTAGTACACCATGTAAAACCAGACCTTTTTTTCGATCGCCGCGTTTTTTTTTTGAATTTTGATTTTTTTTTTTTGGCCCGTCGCAACTTTATTGTCCCATCGCAATCCACAAAGCCCGGCGTAAATTACGTTCGCGCGCTGCCCGTCGGGAAAAATGATGTCACACGCATGCGCAGTACGTCCGGCGCGGGAGCGCGCCTCATTTGAATAGGAATCGCCCCCTCGAGCAGACGACCGCCTTGCGACGGAGGCACTTAGGTTACACGGCGTGTAATTTCTAGGTAAGTGCTTTGTGGATCGGGCACTTAGGTAGAAATTTAACGCCTGTGTAACTTAACTGCTGAAAGTTAAGTTAGGCAGCGTTTTTGAGAATTTGGCCCCATATTACTACAAAAATACCAGCCTTTAAGCCTAGAGTGCTGTAAGGTTAACGGAAAACATTTTTTACATTAAAAGAAAATACATTAAAATATGCAAGCTAGTAGACAGCAAAAACATCAGCACTTACTGTGTCATAAAGCAAGGTGAATCAAATTTTAAGGATAAAAAATCATGGCATATACATTCAATAAAAGCATATCCTTGGAATATGATCTTGCCAATTTTCCATGAAAAATATTTAAATTACATTTATTTACATGCAAGGTTTATATTATAAATGTTGTATACATGACTTTGGCCATTTTTGAAGCCTTGTGAAATCTTTTTATTTGCTCACAGAAGTACAATAAATACAGTTTTATCTCATACATATAATGTTGCATCAGAGCCTACAAAGTGTAGAAGGCAACCTCATGTGGCCGTGCAAGTGATCAGCTGGTTCAGGAAAAAGAAAATGGACCCTCTTCTTGGCAACCTAGTATTCTAGTACTCAAAACTCAGACATCAGCAGTATCCAAGTTGTCAGAAGGCTAGCCATGAGTATGGTTAGAGACAGACCTGCAGACAGAAGGATATTGTCAACCAAATCATGGGGTTCAGACACATTTTATGTACAAGTGTTCTCAATACTTATAATACTACAATAGAAAGGTGCATTACGCGTTACTTGTTTTGGTAACGCGTAATTGAAGCCCCATTCTATTAAAAGAAGTGAAAAAGAATAGGAGAGACTGGCCACATAGTCTTTTACTTCAAGTGTATCTATAGCCAAACTTTATTTGTTTTGGATAGAGTGGGGAAGCGTTAAAAACCCCACCAGATAATTTTTTAGTGTCGGTGTACCACTGGAGAAATTTCCTTTCCCAGAGATGCAACAAGAGCGTAAAAGAAAATCAGGCAGGTCCTTGGATGAAATAGTTGCTGGCAGATAAAAAGCAGATCATATAATCAGATTGTATAGTGTATGGTCAGCTTTAGACAGATTGCCCCGTACCTTGTTTTCTAGGGACAACTCAAAAAATTTGGATTTGCCCTCATTTTCTTTCTAGTGACAGAGGCCATAACCTTGCCCCACTCTTTTGATAATATAAAAAATATATATATTGCCTATAGATACACTTTAACATAACGCCGATATACGTTGGCAGAATGGCACAGGCACGTGCCTTTAAGAGCCCAACCGTGGGGCGCGCTCGCGACCTAGTCTGAAGCTCCGTGACCACGCCCACGGACCCGATCACCGCCAGTGTCCCGCGATCGGGTCACAGGAGCTTAAGAACGGGGAGAGGTGAGTGTAAAAACACCTTCCCCGTTCTTCTCTGTGGCAGTGTCACTGATCGTCTGTTCCCTGATATAGGGAACGACGATCGATGACATCACACCTACAGCCACGCCCCCCTACAATACGAATAACTCCCTTAAGGCACACTTAACCCCTTAGTGCCCCCTAGTGGTTAACTCATTCACTGCCATTGTCATTTTCACGGTAATCAGTGCATTTTTATAGCACTTTTCGCTGTGAAAATGACAATGGTCCTAAAAATGTGTCAAAAGTGTCCGATGTGTCCGCCATAATGTCGCAGTCACGAAAAAATTGCTGATCGCCGTCAATAAAAAAAAAATATTAATAAATATGCCATAAAACTATCCCCTATTTTGTAAACGCTATAACTTTAGCGTAACCAATCAATAAACGATTATTGCGATTTATTTTTTACCAAAAATAAGTAGAAGAATGTGTATCAGCCTAAACTGAGGAAAACATTTTTTTTCTTTTTTGGGGATATTTATTATAGCAAAAAGTAAAAAATATTGATTTTTTTTCAAAATTGTCGCTCTATTTTTGTTTAAAACACAAAAAATAAAAAACACAGAGGTGATCAAATACCACCAAAAGAAAGCCCTATTTGTGGGAAAAAAAGGACGACAATTTTGTTTGAGAGCCACGTCGCACGACCCCGCAATTGTCAGTTAAAGCGACGCAGTGCCGAATCGCAAAAAGGGGCAAGGTCCTTAACCTGCATAATGCTCTGGGTCTTAAGTGGTTAAAAAAATAATAAATATATGCAATTTTTTTGCAGGTAAAACAATGTGCATTTATTTATTTATTTATTCAGAGCCTGTAAAGCATTGCACCAGCGATCTATTGCCATGCAGGTCTCCTGCAGATCTGTCAGTGTATCTGTGTGCCCATACATCCCGTACGGGCAAGTAGATACATTGGCAGGAAGGATCAATGAACTACCATGGCACTCCACAGCGCCGTGGTAGTTAATTGAAAACCACAAGCTGACAGCCGCAAAGGATGTCGGGGGTGGAAAGTTCATTCACACAGAGCTGTGTGAATGATTGACGCAGCCATCTGACAGCTGCTGCAGCATTGGGAACTTATTACATGTTCCACCCTAAAAACAGCTGTATTTACTGTGGTATAGGCCGTCCTAAAAAAAAGACCCATTTTTGCTAAATAAAGTGACACTAAACTGTTTAAGAAAATATGTATTCTTACTCTCATTCTCCTCCAAATCTTCAAATATCATTTTTTTTCCAGATATGATCTGACTTCCTTTCTTAGACAGTTGCTACTTTCATTCTCTATGGTCCCACTGTATGTAGGAATGTACCCACCCTCTCTTGCTCCCTCCTGAGATGGGAGATTATGGGATTTGTCGTGTACATACAGTAGTGCACATGACTGTAACTAACATGCACTGCTCATTCCAAACAAACGTTGAGAAGAAAATTATACATTTGAAAGCTCAAGGAGGAGGTTACAAGGAGGCAGAAAAACACAGTAAAAAAAATATTTTGTGTAAAATAGATTACAATCCCATTAAGCAGTGGATGTATATGGATTGTTTTTGGAGACTAAGGATATTTTTTAGTGTAATTTTAAAGTGGTTATGAAGGTTGTTGGATTTAACTGACGGCAGCAGGAGCCAATTGCTTTCACTGCTCCCAGCCAAGTTTGAGAAGGGCGAGAATACATGAAGACAGACACAGTGCTGGATTGATACAGCGGAGCGATATGTCACTGGCTGTATTCACTGGACACAGCCGATGACTAATCAGTGTACCAGCTTGCTGCCAGTACCATGTGACCACTGTGACCAATCACAGCAGATCACGTGACAGTTTAAAAAAACGGATGGCATCCTTTCATGTCATCCATTGTGTACAATTGTGTTACTAGCTGTGATTCATCAATGTGATCACATGGTACAGACAGGGCCAATCATAGCTCATCTGTATGGCCTAGTACACACGAGAGGATTTATCCGCGGAAACGGTCGCGGATAAATCCTCTGGCGGATTTTGATCTCATGGTTGTGCTAACCATGAGATCAAAATCCCCGCGGAATTCCGTCCGCGGTGACGCGTCGCGCCGTCGTCGCGATGATGAAGCGGCGACGTGCGCGACACTGTGATATAAGGACTACGACGCATGCGAGGGATGGATTCGGACGGATTGATCCGGTGAGTCTGTATAGACCAGCGGATCAATCCGTTGGAATGGATTCCAGCGGATAGATTTCTTAGCATGTTAAGAAATTTTGATCCGCTGGAAATCCATCCCCGGGGAAAAAAATCTGCGGAAAAATATCCGCTGGATCGACCTCAATGCTCTGTCTAATTGGGCGACTAAGTGGCAGATGAGGTTTAATGTAGATAAATGTAAAGTTATGCACTTGGGGGCTAAGAATATGCATGCATCATACATACTAGGGGGAGTACAACTGGGGGGATCTGTAGTGGAGAAGGATCTGGGGGTTTTAGTTGATCATAAGCTCAATAATGGCATGCAATGCCAAGCTGTGGTTTCCAAAGCGAGCAAAGTCCTTTCTTGTATTAAGAGAGGTATGGACTCCAGAGACAGAGATATAATTTTGCCCCTGTACAAATCATTAGTAAGACCTCATCTGGAATATGCAGTTCAGTTTTGGGCACCAGTTCTCAAAAAGAACTGGAGAAAGTGCAGAGAAGGGCAACCAAACTGATAAGAGGCATGGAGGAGCTCAGCTATGAGGAAAGATTAGAGGAACTGAATTTATTCACTCTTGAGAAGAGGAGAATAAGGGGGGATATGATCAACATGTACAAATATATAAGAGGTCCATACAGTGAACTTGGTGTTGAGTTATTCACTTTACGGTCAACACTGAGGACAAGGGGGCACTCTTTACGTCTAGAGGAAAAGAGACTTCACCTCCAAATACGGAAAGGTTTTTTCACAGTAAGAGCTATGAAAATGTGGAACAGACTCCCTCCAGAGGTGGTTCTGGCCAGCTCAGTAGATTGCTTTAAGAAAGGCCTGGATTCTTTCCTAAATGTACAGAATATAACTGAGTACTAAGATTTGTAGGTAAAGTTGATTCAGGGTAAATCCGATTGCCTCTCGGGGGATCAGGAAGGAATTTTTCCCCCTGCTGTAGCAAATTGGATCATGCTCTGCTGGGGTTTTTTGCCTTCCTCTGGATCAACTGTGGGTATGGAGTTGGGTGTATAGGATTTTACTGTGTTTTTTATTTTGTTTTTTTATTTTTTGTGGTTGAACTGGATGGACTTGTGTCTTTTTTCAACCTGACTAACTATGTAACTATGTACACACCAGGGGATCTATCCGCTGAAACCGGTCCGCGGATCAATTCCAGCGGATCGATCCTCTCGTGTGTACGGGGCCTACCATGTGATTAGCTCTGGCCAATCACAACAAAACAAACTGAATGAATCCTTTTTATTCAGTAAAATGTTTGTTTATAGCAATGAAATTCACTTCTATAAGCAATCATAAAATGTAAAATAAAATAAAATCCAGATCACTTCCCCAAAGTAGTACAATGTTACCATGGTAACATTATATTTCCCTGGTCACAGTGTTAAAAAAATAGTAAAAAAAGAAAAAAAATGGATTGAAAAGTATAAAAAAAATTAAATCGATAGTATGTAAAAAAAAAAGCTGTGAATTGTTTTTGTTTTTAATTTCTTCACTTTCCAAAAAATTATAACAAAGAATTACAATTTCAAAAAATCCGCAATGCCTCTTACTAAATACATTAAACTGTCTACTTTCCAAAAAGGGGTCATTTGGGGTATATTTGTACTGTCCTGACATTTTTGGGCCTTAAGTACAGTACGTCAGTACATCAGGATTCATCAATTTTCAGATATATCCCATAGATTGTGGACTGAATAACTTTCCTACAGGCTAAATAATATACACTGATTTGGGTTATTTTCACCAAAGAAATGTAGCAGAATACATTTTGGCCTAAATTTATTAAAAACAATTATTTATTTGCAAAGGTGGATAAAAGATTACATATATAGGGGATGGGTCTCTGATAAGCAGCATGCATAACAACTGTTCTTTTGAAGATATATGTATTTATGTTGAATTGTTTAAAAATCACATGTGTGTTAAAGTCTACAACAATGTTTGAATTTTTTCAGAAAGCATATTTTCAAGTAGTTTTTCTTACCTTTGTGTGAGACAGCAGAACTATCCTCGGTATCTAAAGACAAAATAATAAAATATTTTTACCCATGTTGGTGTTCGCACAAATTAGAGCAACTAGGAACTAGATTATCCTAAAACCCAACATCAGTCACACTAAAAATAACAAAGCTGTTTCTACCCTTTTTACAATCTCTAACTTGTACCTAAAAATGTAAACCTAGTAATATGCAGCTAATCCTCAGTCCCACAATCTTCCTCCTCAGCAGTTCCGGTTGTGAAGACTGGTGTTCTAAAGCCACTTTTCATGTCATTCTCTGAACCAGTCTTATTTCAGCCCTTCTATCAAATACCAGCATGGCTGCACTGTATTCATAAAGTGTCCGCATAACCTTAAAGTGGATGTAAACCCCATTTTTTTGTTTTAAGGCTTGTACAGTATAGGATTTCATGTCATCTGTGACCAGTCTTGCCACAAAGAGTTAATCCAACTCTCAACAGTCCTTTTATCTTTTTTTCAGTGAGATAAAAACTGACAGAGAAATAGAAGTCAGCTTCTCCCCTTGCTGTGAGTGACAGGTGATTTACATATCTCATGCATGAGCCTGAGAGAGGCATTCTGTGTACTTCAGATCCCCTCCTCCTTTCTTCTCCAGCTCTCCCAAGATTTGGCTGCTCCACACCACAGCATGATTGGGCATGCTGAAGTCATGTGGTGACCTTTCTGGGTTTTGACTGAATGTTAGTGATCATAGCAGAAGTTCAGTGTAAGAAATATACAGAAGAAAATGCATGTTGACAAGGGGAGTGTAGAGGTGGGTGGGGAGTCTACTGACATCACGACTCCACCCATCGAGCTCAGGACAACAGACCCACCCACAGAATCTGCAGTTTTTCTATTTCTAGATAACCACTAAGGCAGTTTAGAAAGGGCGAGAGTGGGTTTACATACACTTTAACGGGAGGATGTGGCCACTGTTAAGGGTACTATTATTCCTCCCTGAAGACTAGAGACCAGCATGGAACTTTTGCAAAGGATGAGTATTACTGGGTATCCATACATTATTAGAGGGGGCTAGAGCCCGTTCAGGAGCTGGAAGGGGGTTTGGGGTGCAAGGCAGATTTTTTTTTTTTAAAGCAACCATATTTCAGGCTTACGTATAGTAGAACAAAAGCCATCAACCGAATAGGGGCCTATTTAGTATAAATCTAGCTGCTTTTTATTTCCCAACATTTGCAATGGTTTACTTTGCATTTCTGACCCCTACATTTGCAGTTATGAAGTAAGGTGTGGTCAGGAACATATTTGTGCAGCAAACTTGACAGATCTCCGTAAATAATTACATCAAGTCAAATCTATGTGCCTCAAACTGACAGGTCAGACAATAAAGTTTATATTTTGGTAACAATGCAATCTTTTTTGATGCTGTATCACATATGGCTACTTGCCAACCATAGAGTCCTAAAACATGAACCACCAAGATGTCTTCCATAGCTGTCCCCTTACTGGTCAGGGAGATTCTGCAACATTTCAACCAACCAGCCATAGAGGCAGGTGAGTGGTTTCTTTATCAATTTTGTTGCTGGAAAGCTTCCTCTATTGTCATTATCACTAAGGTAACATGGCCCCTTACAGTATAGTGTCTAGAGCTTGAAGTAAACATTTGAAAGTCAAGGGCAACACTCTAATGACGTCACTACTTGTGAAACTTTGGCAAGCTTACAGGGACACATACCGAAGGTGTACTTACTGGTATCATGCCAAAGTCTCTTCTTAAATTACACCAGTAATCCATAAAGCCTTTTTAAGCTTGCGGCAACTCTACATTGTTAACCTTTTTTATTTATGTATTGTATGAGACCTCCGTGTCCTGACCACACCTATTTCTACAATTAGAAAAATGTCTCTAATATTTGTACAATTAAAGGGGTTGTAGGGAATTTTTTTTTTCCCTAAATAGCTTCCTTTACCTTAGTGCAGTCCTCCTTCACTTACCTCATCCTTCCATTTTGCTTTTAAATGTCCTTATTTCTTCTGAGAAATCCTCACTTTCTGTTCTTCTGTCTGTAACTCACTACCGCAACGCAAGGCTTTCTTCCTGGTGTGGAGAAAGCCTCTTGAGGGGGGAGGGGGCGAGCAAGCAAGTCAGGACACTGTCTACTTTGCAGATAGAGAAAGGAGCTGTGTGTTAGTGGGCGTCCTGACCCTCCTGCTCGCCCCCTCAAGAGGCTTTTTCCACACCAGGAAGAAAGCCATGCATTACGGTGGTGAGTTACAGACAGAAGTACAGGAAGTGAGCATTTCTCAGAAGAAATAAGGACATTTAAAAGCAAAATTGAAGGATGAGGTAAGTGAAGGAGGACTGCACTAAGGTAAAGGAAGCTATTTAGGAAAAACTTTTCCTTTACAACCCCTTTAAGTCATAAAGGGTAAAACGCTTTAGAGGGGGGTGGTTCTAGGGCAGGGACTTCGGCTGAATAAAATACTCCACGCAGTGGTGTTATTCGATTATGGCATTTGGATTGCTATATTTACAGTACATGAAGCAGGAATGGGCTCCCTTGGTTGGCACCTGATATGCCAGGGGCTTGTCAGAAGGGATGAGTGGAGCATTTGAGCAGTACTGTTTTTTTAGATTCTTTTAATTTGGAGTAATCTTTGCTGTTTTTTTAAAACACAGTTGATATGAATCTGAGCAGCTTATTTAAGAAAACAATTGCCCATACTAACAGAAGACACGTCAGGAGTTTTAGCAATGTTAGCATTGCTACTCTATGTCTGGAATGTACTATAGACTTAATATATTAACTATGACCTAACTAGACTTAAATCTAGATAGGGTCAAAGCTACAACTCATACTGCTCACTCACCACCACTTACTATGCAAAGTGAATGTATATTTATCAAAGGAAACATTCATTTGCAAAAAGAGCAGTCACTATGGGCCATATCCACAAAAGAGATACTCCGGCGTAAGCCGTCGTATCTCTGGTTCTAACTTTGGAACTGATCCTCAGAAGCAGTTTTCCTAAGTTAGGCAGAAGATCCGACATCTGTAAGGGACTTACACTGCCGGATCTTAGGATGCAGTACCGCATCCGCCACTGGGGGCATTTCGAGTCGAAATGCCTCTGCTAGTATGCAAATTAGCACTTAGGGCGATCCTCAAAGCTTTTGTGCCTAGTTTTTTCGCCGTAAGTGTGAGTTTGCCTGGTGTAAAACTAGGGCTGCTTTTACAAAGTGTAAAGTTAGTCACACCTTGTAAAGGCCCATTCAAGCGACGGCATTTGGTATGCATTCCCGAGGGAGAACTCCACGGCAATTTGTAAATTCCAAACCGGCATGGGTTCCCCCCCAGGAGCATACCAGGCCCTTAGGTCTGTTATGGGTTGTAAGGAGACCCCCCCTCCGCCGAAAAATCGACGTAGGGGGTCCCCCTACAATCCATACCAGACCCGTATCCAAAGCACGCTACCCGGCCGGTCAGGAATGGGAGTGGGGACGAGCGAGCGTCCCCCCCCCTCCTGAGCCGTGCCAGGCCGCATGCCCTCAACATGGGGGGGTTGGGTGCTCTGGGGCAGGGGGGCGCACTGCGGGCCCCCCCACCCCAGAGCACCCTGTCCCCATGTTGATGAGGACAGGACCTCTTCCCGACAACCCTTGCCGTTGGTTGTCGGGGTATGCGGGCGGGGGCTTATCGGAATCTGGGAGTCCCCTTTAATAAGGGGGCCCCCAGATACCGGCCCCCCACCCTAAGTGAATGGATATGGGGTACATCGTACCCCTATCCATTCACCTGTAGGCCAAAAGTAAAAGTTAATAAACACACAACACAAGGCTTTTTAAAATAATTTATTATTCTGCTCCGGATGCCCCCCCTGTCTTCGTTATTAGCTCAATTACCAGGGGGGGCTTCTTCTTCCACTCTCCGGGGGTCTTCTCCGCTCTCCGGGGGGGTTTCTTCTTCCGCTCTCCGGGGGGGCTTCTCCGGACTCCGGGGGGCTTCTTCCATCTTCTCCCCTCTTCCGCTGTTGACTCGGCGAACCCCGGTTCTTCTGCAGCTCTCCGGTGCCTTCTTCTTCAGCGCTGGCTGCCTGCTATGTTTGTGTGTTAGCTCGATTTCAAACAGGCAGCCAGCGCGGTCTTCTGTGGCGTCATCTTCTCTTCTGTTCTTCTCCCCTCTTCCGATGTTGACTCGTCGCCTGTTGTCGCTGTAATGATGGAAGCGCGCCTTGCATCACATTTATATAGGCATCACCGTCCCATCATGCTCCGGCAGGTACCCACGTGGTGGGTGCACGTGGGTAGGCACCCACCACGTGGGTACCTACCGGAGCATGATGGGACGGTGATGCCTATATAAATGTGATGCAAGGCGCGCTTCCATCATTACAGCGACAACAGGCGACGAGGCAACATCGGAAGAAAGGAAGAGAAGACCCTGACGCCACAGAAGACCGCGCTGGCTGCCTGTTTGAAATCGAGCTAACACACAAACATAGCAGGCAGCCAGCGCTGAAGAAGAAGGCACCGGAGAGCTGCAGAAGAACCGGGGTTCGCCGAGTCAACAGCGGAAGAGGGGAGAAGATGGAAGAAGCCCCCCGGAGTCCGGAGAAGCCCCCCCCCGGAGAGCGGAAGAAGAAATCCCCCCCGGAGAGCGGAGAAGACCCCCGGAGAGTGGAAGAAGACCCCCGGAGAGTGGAAGAAGACCCCCGGAGAGTGGAAGAAGACCCCCGGAGAGTGGAAGAAGAAGCCCCCCTGGTAATTGAGCTAATAACGAAGACAGGGGGGGCATCCGGAGCAGAATAATAAATTATTTTAAAAAGCCTTGTGTTGTGTGTTTACTACATTTTACTTTTTGCCTACAGGTGAATGGGTAGGGGTACGATGTACCCCATATCCATTCACTTAGGGTGGGGGGCCGGTATCTGGGGGCCCCCTTATTAAAGGGGACTCCCAGATTCCGATAAGCCCCCGCCCGCATACCCCGACAACCAACGGCAAGGGTTGTCGGGAAGAGGTCCTGTCCTCATCAACATGGGGACAGGGTGCTCTGGGGTGGGGGGGCCCGCAGTGCGCCCCCCTGCCCCAGAGCACCCAACCCCCCCATGTTGAGGGCATGCGGCCTGGCACGGCTCAGGAGGGGGGGGGACGCTCGCTCGTCCCCACTCCCATTCCTGACCGGCCGGGTAGCGTGCTTTGGATACGGGTCTGGTATGGATTGTAGGGGGACCCCCTACGTCGATTTTTCGGCGGAGGGGGGGTCTCCTTACAACCCATAACAGACCTAAGGGCCTGGTATGCTCCTGGGGGGGGGAACCCATGCCGGTTTTTTCGTTGAAAATTGGCATGGAGTTCTCCCTCTCAGGAATGCATGCTGAGCGACGCTGTCATTTTTTGTTTTAATTATTTGTTTTCCCGGCGCGTCTTTTTTTCACCCGTCGCAACTTTAGTGTCCCGTCGCAATCCACAAAGCCGCCCGGCGTCAATTACGTTCGCGCGATGCACGTCGGGAAAATGACGTCACACGCATGCGCAGTACGGCCGGCGCGGGAGCGCGCCTCATTTAAATTGTAAACGGCCCCCGGAGAGGAGGAACGCCTTACGACGGCGGCACTTAACTTACACGGCTTGAAATTTTTACGTAAGTGCTTTGTGGATCAGGCACTTAGGTAAAAACTTTAAGTCAGTGTAACTTAACTGCTGAAAGTTAAGTTACGCCGCCTGGCTGAGGATTTGGCCCTATTTCTTTAGTAAACCAACACCAATGCATCAATAACCCTGATTACAATCTATAAAGTTTAAAGTTATGAAGACCTTAGAGCCATGGTGCCCAACCTGTTGCCCGAGGGCTGCATGCGGCCCTTTAGTATAATATGTATGGCCCTCGGACCTCAGCAATCTGTGGTGGGAACATTAGGGTAATAGCATTGATCTCTGCTAGCCTTGTGTAACATTTTCCCAGTTTCATATTATCTTCTAGACTACAGCATATCCCCATATACATGTAGTATATTGACATTAAAGCGGGGGTTCACCCAAAAATAAATTTTTAACATTAAATTCAGCCGAGTTGTCCTAATGACAATCGGCTGTTTTTTTTTCCCCCCCCCCGTACATACCTTATTTCACCGCCGCTTCCGGGTATGTTTTCTGCGGGACTGGGCATTCCTATCTGATTGACAGGCTTCCGACCATCGCATACTGAGTTGCCGAAAGAAGCCGAATGCCGGTGCGGCTCTATACGGCGCCTGCGCACCGCTGTTCGGCTTCTTTCGGCAACTCGTGACGCGTAGTATGCGACGGTCGGAAGCCTGTCAATCAGATAGGAACGCCCAGTCCCGCAGAAGACATATCCGGAAGCGGCGGTAAAATAAGGTATGTACGGGAAAAAATAAAACAGCCGATTGTCATTAGGACAACTCGGCTGAATGTAATGTTAAAAATTCATTTTTTGGGTGAACCTCCACTTTAATTTCCTCTATTAAGTGTACAGTTTCTGACAGTCCTCTGAAACATTACATATATTGAACATTATGTGTGGCCCTTTGATGATGTCAGGGGCTGCATTTGAGGCCCCCTTTTGCTCATAAGTTGACAGGCACCACCTTAGTGGCTTGAAAAAAATACAAATGTCAGTAAAGCTCTTACGTCAGAAGCAAAGGTATGTAATGTGTTTCCAGAGAGCCTGTCCAGACTATCCTATATATAATGAACATCAATAGGCAAGTTGGGAAAAAAAAATCATGAACAGAAAAGTATTTCTTAATGTATGTTTGACTAAATAAATACTTACCAACAAAAGAGAAAGGGCCCAGAGAGAACTGTTGAATATCTTCAGAAACATCACGGGAAGATCCGCACTGCAGGGAACAACAACAAAAATGTAAAGATGTTGCTAATGTAGCACCCTCCTAGTTTAGATGCTAGGATGTAATTTGCTCTTCCGCCGAACGGTGGGGCTAGAGGCAAATCTATCTTCAGCAGGTCTGCTCAACAGAATGCTGCAATTCATTGGTTAGGGATGTTACTGTGTTATGGTTCTGTTGACTTTGCTTGGACTCCTCCCAGCCTTCTAGAAACTAGTAGAGCTTTGTGGAACATGGGTGGGAGTTAAGCAAATAGGCAGCATGAGTATGTAGCAGTCCCAGCCAATTACAGGGGAGGTGACCCTGGGCCTGCTGGAATTGGCCTATATATTCAGAGAACATGTGATCTCTGCGTCTTTCCCTGCCCATGTGGTTGAGTGCCCAGCCAGTTATGAGGCAGGCCTACCACCCATGGTACTTGCTGCTATGCAGCCTCAGGTGGTTGACCTGAGAGCCTGAAGTTAAAGTAAAGGAGTGACCCTGGTGCTCCTGAAGAGCTGACTAAGGGGGGGGGGGCTGTGCCTGAGAGGATCTGTTTGCAACTTCAGTGAGTACAAACCAATGATCCAAGAGCCTGCTCTTTTTGGCTACCCCTCTGTGTTAGTACAGTCAGCCAAGGGTCCAACAAAAAAGGGATTGCTGGCTAGTGATCTGAAGAGCTTGCACATCTGCTGTTACTGCATGGGACTTTGCTTGGTTCTACAATTTTTGGACTGAGCAGTCTGCTGTAACTAGCTTGCACCTGAAGAGCTCTGTCTACCTGTCCTACTTTACAAAAGACTTTGCTAATGCCATTGATTTCTGCATTGCTACATACTGTAGTAAAAGTTTGCCATCTGCTACCAGCGAGGGACTTCAACTACTACTCAATTCTAGATCAGCTAGAGTCCTCAAGTTGTGTATAGTTTGTATTCCATTGTATCCTACTAAAATCCCCTACCCTATCCAAATTTCTTCAAAAAATAAAATACAAAAACTACACCCCTAGACTGGTCATTGACTACATCAAGCCTAAGGCCCGTACACACGACCGAGTTTCTCGGCAGAATTCAGCCAGAAACTCGATCGGAGCCGTATTCTGCCGAGAAACCCGGTGGTGTGTACACTTTTGGCCGAGGAAGCCGACGAGGATCTCGTCGGGCCAACTAGAGAACATGTTCTCTATTTCCTCGTTAGTCAATGAGGAAACTTGGCTCGCCGAGATCCTCGGCGGCTTCACAAGGAACTCGACGAGCAAAACGATGTGTTTTGCTCGTCGAGTTCCTCGGACGTGTGTACGGGGCCTGAGTGTATGTGTGCCTGGCTGCAGAAAATACCATACACCTGGCTGCCAGTGAAGAAGTGAGGACTGTCAGTGTAATACTCAAGCAGCTCCTACGGGGTTAGCGCTACACTAATAAAGGAAAGGCGTATTTTTAAAATTCATATCAAATGGATATGGAGTGATAATATATCAATAATAAATACAAAGAACACTTACTGATGCGCATGTTCCAGATCCTTTGTTACACAGACGAGCATTACAGAAAATGTAGACAGAGTCATAATTCTTGAAGGAAAAGGAGGATATGCTGAAGCGAACCTCACTGGAATTTCCATTTCCTATCAGTTGGACACCAACTTGTCCTGTAGTACAGCTGAAAAAAATAGGACAAAAAGATGTGAAAAACTGGGTGGGCCATATTCACGTAGATTTGAGGCGGGCGTAGCGTAAGCCATTTACACTACGCCGCCCCAACTTACAGGAGCAAGTGCTGTATTCCCCAAACACTTGCTCCGTAGTTTGGGGCGGCGTAGTGTAATTGGCCCGGCGTATCCCCGCGTATTTCAAAGGGGGCGGTTAAATTAAGCGCGCCCCCGTTTCGAACGAACTTCGCATGCGCCGGGCTAAAAATAGCCCAGTGCGCATGCTCCAGTTCTCGGCGGAAAACGTCAATGACGCCAACGTGTGCGTCATTGGCGTAAAGTCGTATTCAAGAACGACTTAGGAAAACGACGTACCCGATGGGAAAAGACGACGCGGACCCGACGCCATACTTAACATGGCATACGTGGGACTGGCGTAAGGTTACCCCTCATATAGCAGGGGTAACCTTACGCTTATGCAAACGACGTAAGCGACGGTTACGCAACGCGATTTCGTTCGGGAATCGGCGTATCAGGCTCATTTGCATAAACAAATGAGACCTGAACGTAAACGCCACCTAGCGGCCGGCGGCGAATTACATTTAAGATCCGACAGTGTAAGTGACTTACACATGTCGGATCTTCAGCGTATCTATGCGAAAATGATTCTAGGAATCACTCTCATAGATACGCGGGTCAAAAAAGAGAGATACGACGGAGTTTCCTGAGATACTCCGTAACTCTACTCAGAATATGGCCCAGAGTTTTTAAATGGTCTTCCTTAGAACCTGCCATGATATATTTATTCTGACTTACCCTCCTTGAATCAGCTGAACTTTGATGGCGCCAGAACCATCAGGGGTTGGGGTAGCAAAGCATTGCTCAATCCGCAAAACAAAAATAGGGTCAGGGAACTGGGTACTCATCCCAAAATAAAGAGTTGATCCTATAGGCATGTTTTCTTGTTGTGATTCTTGCACCGGCACAGAATATGATGGGTTGGTATAGGCTGCCATTGATGTGAGGGCACTGCTACTAGAGCCTCCAGAGTTCAGATTCTGTGTGCTGTAAAAGGAAGAAAAAGCTGTTTAAAAGCCTGTTCCTTGTTATCAGTCACAGTAATATCAAAATACAATGTTGTACTGTTTGTAATGTAAAATTTGCACTGAATGAAATCAAACCTACAGTATATTTGTGTATATGTAAATGTCATTGCCCTGCTTCTCTTGTGAGTCACAGGAGTGTACTTAGTTCTGCACTTCTGTGACCCAGATTCAGCCAACAGTGGACTAAAATCTACTGTTGGCTGATGTCACTTTGACCCCTTTCACACTGAGGAGTTTTTCAGGCGGTATAACGCTAAAAATTGCGCCTAAATACCGCCTGAAAAACTCCTGCCCAGCATACTCAATGTGAAAGCCAGAGGGCTTTCACACTGAGGCGATGCACTGGCAGGAGAGAAAAAAATCTCCTGCAGGCACCTTTTTTAGAGCGGTGAGAGGAGCGGTATGTATACCGCTCCTTCCCATTTAAAACAATGGGAAACCGCGGTAATACCGCCCGCAATGCGCCTCTACAGAGGCACATTGCGGGCAGTATTAACCCTTTATCGGCCGCTAGTGGGGGTTAATACCGCACCGCTAACAGCCGAATCCCGCGGAAATTCCTATGGTATAGCGGCGCTATACCGCCACTGCGCCTCCCGTCCCAGTGTGAAAGGGGCCTTAACTAGTCCTGACTGGAGGGATCCTGACTTTAATGTCGGGATCTACCCAGGTGCCTGACCGGTAGCTGGCTCAGCCTCTCAGCATCTCGTAGTCCATAGTACATCTTGGGAGCAAACAAGAGAAAGTGGTTATGTTCCTACATACAGTGGAACCATGGAGAAGAAACATAGGCACCCTCTAACAGGAAGTCAAAACACATCAACAGGAAAAGGAATATTAATATTTGGAGGAGGCTGAGAGTTGAAGGTATGTTTGTGAGTTAAAAATACATACTTAGAGGGTAATTGCACTTTTGTAGGAAATAAAAAAAAAATATATATATAGTGTAAATGCTACACAAATCGTATTGTAATTGAATGTTTAAAAATGTCCTTTCCTTTCCCTGTTAAAAATTGTCCTTTCCTTTTCTGCAGTGCTATAAATTTCTGTAAAATGCAGGGGCAGCCCATCCATTAAAGGCACACAGGCGTTGCCCCTCTTATCCATTGATGCCCCCCCCCCCCCCATCCATGTGTCCCAATGGGGAGTGGGTGTTTTTTTGAAGCACCTGATTAGAGTCAGAGGGTCTATTAGGCATCAAAATAGGTTGTGCTCGGGGGGCAGAGAATGCGAACGGAGCCCACCCAGGTGTGTTACAACAATGAATGAATATTCGCTATTGTAACACTGATCTTCCTCCTGGCCAATTAGGAAGCAAGTTTTATGACCCATCACCTGATTGGCTGAAAGGACAGGCGATCCTATTGGATGCCTAGGAGGAGGGGGGAAACGCACGCTCGAAGCCTCGGTGATGGAGGAGATGACACAGAGCTGCTGCCCACTGCCTGCCACCCACTAGCTGCCATCTTCTAACTGCCTAGATGGGGTAAGTGCCGGACCCACCAGCAGACAGCGGGGGGAAGTTGCTCTGGAGGGAAGGTGCCACCGGCTGCTCGGGAGGGATGATTGCCGCTCTCCACCACAAAAAAAAAACACCAGCCACCACTGGTAAAATGCAATATGGCAACCTAGAGGCATTACTGTATAGATGGTATATGGAACACCCACCAGAAATGTAATTTCCTGCTTGTGTGATTGGCTTACTGATTTTCCCAGAAGTCTGCACTTAATTAGATTTTGGGCATCCCCTGCAACAAATGTGTAATTTCTTGATAGATATTACCAAAGGGAAATCAAGTCTAAAGGGATGTAGACCCTGGCACTTTCCTCATTAGAACCCCACAAGTGCAGCAGCTGACTGATAATTATAAAGTCACTCCCATGCACATTCACAGACACAGAAAAACAAACAGGAATTTTTTTCAGAAAAACAAAAATTGGGTACAAAATGTATTAACATCCTTGCAATGTACATAGATTACCCAGAGAGGAATGTTTTTTTCTCGACAAAAGTGGAGCTCTTTAAATAGATTTTTTAAAACTAAAGTTTAGTGTCACTTTAAAGTTTTAAAACATGGATTTCTGCTTGTGTTTAAATTACAAATGCTCATGGAACTTGACATATATGCACCATATATCTTAATTTTTAGCTGCACAGCACATTTAACCGCTTAAGGACCGCTACACAACTAAATACATCGTCAGAATGGCACGGCTGGGCATATGGACGTACAGGTATGTCCCCTTTAAGAAGCCCAGCCGTGGGTCGCGAGCGCACTGCCAGCGGCACGCTCACGACCTGGTCCTGTGCTCCATAACCATTCCCGCAGGATTTGCGGACCCGATTGCCGCCGGTGTCCCGCGATCGGGTCACAGAGCTGAAGAACTGGGAGAGGTAAGTGTAAACAAACCTCTCCCCATGCTTCCTAGTGAGCCTGTCACTGATCGTCTGTTCCCTGTCATAGGGAACGACGATCGTGATGTCACACGCCCAGCCACCCCCCTACAGTAAGAAACACACATTAGGGAACACTTAACCCCTTTTAGCGTCCCCTACACTGCCAGTGTCATTTTCACAGTAATCGGTGCATTTTTATAGCACTGTTTGCTGTAAAAATGACAATGGTCGCAAAATAGTGTCAAAGGTGTCTGATGTGTCCGCCATAATGTGGTTGTCACGATAAAAATCGCTGATCGCCGCCATTACTAGTAAAAAAATAAATTATTAATAAAAATGCCATAAAACTATCCCCTATTTTGTAGACGCTATAACTTTTGGGCAAACCAATCAATAAACGCTTATTGCGATTTTTTTTTTTTTTTACCAAAAATATGTAGAAGAATACGTATCGGCCTAAACTGAGGAAAACATTTTTTTATATATATATATTTTGGGGGGATATTTATTATAGCAAAAAGTAAAAAATATTGTTTTTTTTTTCAAAATTGTCGCTCTATTTTTTTTTAAAGCACCAAAAATTTAAACCGCAGAGGTGATCAAATACCACCAAAAGAAAGCTCTATTTGTGGGAAAAAAATGACGTCAATTTTGTTTGGGAGCCACCCCGCATGACCATGCAATTATCAGTTAAAGCGATGCAGTGCTGAATCGCAAAAAGAGGCTTGGTGCTTTAGCTGCATAATGGTCCGGGGCTTAAGGTTAAAAGGCTCAAACGATATTCTGATATGTACTATGCCACTGCTTGAGAGGTGATATAAAGGATTACATGTGCATAATAAACATTTATTTTTATGTACAAAAAATACATAAGGAAGGAGACCAGGTATTCTTTAGCCCAGCAGATGCAGAGACTACAAACCCAAAAATATCTTGGTAGCTGCAGATCTGCATTTTTAATCTGTTGAATGAAGAGAACCTGTAGTATTTTTAATGTTTTTAGAAATATAATTTCTGAATACAATTTAACCACTTGAGACCCGCGCTATTGACAAAAGACGTCAACAGCGCGGCTCTCAAGTGCCCACAGGACGTCTTTGGACGTCATTTAATAGCATTACCCGCGCGCGCCACTGGGGGGCGCGCAGCGGGTAAACACTGTCCCGGCGCATAGCTGGGAAGCCGATGCGTGTACCTGGCGGCCGCGATGTCCGCCGGGTACACGCGATCGTCGGTAAGACAGCAGGGACGTGGAGCTCTGTGTGTAAACACAGAGCTCCACGTGCTGTCAGAGGAGAGGAGACCGATCTGTGTCTCTTGTACATAGAGACACAGCATCGGTCACCTCCCCCAGTCACCCCCCTACACAGTTAGAACACAACCAGGCTACACATTTAACCCCTTCCTCACCCCCTAGTGTTAACCCCTTCACTGCCAGTCACATTTATACAGTAATTAGTGCATTTTTATAGCACTGATCGCTGTATAAATGTGAATGGCGCCAAATTTGTGTCAAAAGTGTCCGATACGTCCGTCGCAATATCGCAGTCCCAATAAAAATCGCAGATCGCCGCCATTACTAGTAAAAAAAAAAAAAAAAAAAAAATCATAATTCTGTCCCCTATTTTGTAGGCACTATAACTTTTGCGCAAACCAGTCGCTTATTGCGATTTTTTATTTTTTTTTACAAAAATACGTTGAAAAATACGTATCGGCCTTAACTGAGAAAAAATATATATTTATTATAGCAACAAGTAATAAAAAAATATATATTTTTTAAATTGTCGCTCTTTTTTTGTTTATAGCGCAAAAAATAAAAACCGCAGAGGTGATCAAATACCACCAAAATAAAGCTCTATTTGTGGGGAAAAAAGGACGTCAATTTTGTTTGGGAGCCACGTCGCACGACCGCGCAAATGTCAGTTAAAGCGACGCAGTGACGGAAGCTGAAATTTTGCCTGGGAACAAAGGGGGTTTATGTGCCCAGTAAGCAAGTGGTTAACAGGTGCTTTAAAAACCTTTTTTCAAAGAGTTTATAGTTTTATCATTACTTGGGGCAGCCAATTTTGCTTTTTACATTTGCATTCTCTTTTATTTTAGCAGCAGCAGCTACCACATATGTGGTATGTCCATGCACATCAGGTATAGAATTTGGGTATATTTTGGGTTGTTTTTTGGTGGTGGTTCATGGTAATGGCAGTAAATATACAGCCGCAATAAATATATATATATATTTTGCTATTATGGGACAGTTTTTCTTTGATTTGGAGACAACTGGTTTGCGCAGCGCTTTACAATATAAAGGGAGACAGGACAATTTAAACACAGTTCAATACGGAAGGACTAGGAAGGCCCTGCTCACAATCTAAAGTTATAATCCACCTGGATACACTAAGTAGTTGTGAATATAAGTATAGGTTTATTAGCACATGCCAAAGTTGCAAAGCTGTATTCAGGCTTTAAAGTGTATTTCCACTTTTGTAGCCAAATTGGATTCACAAGTTTAAATTTGTTACATGTTCCGTTTAACATAGCAGAACTTAGAAAAAAAAAAAACACAATCTAAATTGCTTGTCACCTTTTAAAGTACCTTTTTCTTGGTTAAAATCATCACATGGAAGGGGTTTTACAGTAATGTTTTACATAATTAACCAGTGGTGGCTGGTGATGACATTTTTTGGGGGGGGTCCTTACCTACCCATCCTCAGCTGTCACGACTCCCAATACCCGGCGGGTCGTGAAATGAGAAGTGTCGTGATAGCGAATTATGGTTCGCTATAGTCAAAAGTGGGAGGGTTCGGGGGACATCGCTTTGCGTCCCAAGTACAATGTTAAACAAGCCAATTAGAGCCTGAGGCTCTACTCGCGTGCTTGTTTAACATTGACAGGCCTAATAGACTTCTATTATGCCACGTACACACGGTCGTTTTTTGTGATTGAAATAAAACAACGTTTTTTATCATGAAACAAAACGACGTTTTTCAAACTTAATTTAAAAAAACGACGTTGCCTACACACCATCGGTTTTTCAAAAAGCTCTAGCAAAGCGCGGTTACGTTCAGCACGTACGACGGCACTCTGTTCCATTCAAGCTCGCGTCATAACTTGCTTCTGAGCATGCGCGGGTTTAAAAACGTTTTAAACGTCGTTTTACTCAGCCACTATGGGGTAGATCCACAAAGAAATTACGCCGGCATATTTAGTGATACGCCGGCGTAATTTCAAAATTTCCGCGTCGTATCTTTGTTTTGAATCCTCAAAACAACATACAATGGCATCTCGGCTAGATCCGAGAGGCGTACGTCTTCGTACGCCTTTGGATCTTAGATGCAATTTTTCGGCGTCCGCTAGGTGGCGTTCCCGTCTTAATCCGCGTGGAGTATGCAAATTAGCTATTTCCGACGATCCACGAATGTACGAGTGGCCGTCACATTTTTTTACGTTGTTTCCGTTCGGCTTTTTCCGGCGTATAGTTAAAGCAGCTATATGGTGGCGTACTCAATGTTGGGCGTCGTTCCCGCGTCTAGTTTTGAAAATTTTACGTTGTTTGCGTAAGTCGTCCGTAAATGGGGCTGGACGCCATTTAAGTTTATGTCAAAACCAATGACGTCCTTGCGACGTCATTTAGCGCAATGCACGGCGGGAAATTTTAGGGACGGCGCATGCGCAGTTCGTTCGGCGAGGGGACGCGCTTCATTTAAATGAAACACGCCCCCTACCCGCCGCATTTGAATTCCGCCCTTACGCCGCGAGAGATGCACTACGCCGCCGTAACTTACGGCGCAAATTCGTTGAGGATTCAAACCAAAGCCAAGTAAGTTACGGCGGCGTAACGTATCTTAGATACGCTGCGCCGGTGCAGATCTTTGTGGATCTGCCCCTATCATTTTAAATTACATAAAAAATTGAAGCATGTTCGAATTTTTTTTTTTGTCGTTTTTCAGAAGACCTAGAACGACGTTTTCCCCACACACGGTCATTTTAAATGACGTTTTTAAAAATTTAGTTTTTTCTCATCACAAAAAACGACCGTGTGTATGCAGCATTAGTCTGGCGCCCTGCAGTGCACTTACACACACATAGAACAATTTATTTTGAAATAAATCGTAATATAATGTAAGTCATAATAATATGACTAACATTCTTTATCTTTAAGATGTTAAAAAATGTTCGTCATATTATCATTTATTTAAAAATAAATCGTTCTTTTGATTGCTTTCCTATTGGTCACAACTCTGGCCCCCTTTTGGACTGACTGCCACTGTAATTAACTCTGTACAGTGTTCACAGTTCTTCATTATTAGCTGTAAGCTAGATTTGAACACTCCTAAGAAAGGGTTTAGAAACCACCATCCTACATTGTATGTTAGTGAAGTATAGCTTAGATTGTGTGGGGCTCAGAGACAGTACAGTATTTTTTTTCTCCTTAGAAACACCTAAATAGTAAGAAATATGTGAATTTTTTAAAAATGTTTTAGGCATGCTTTTCGAACGGGAATAACAAATATATAGTGGGGTTTTCTCATAATTCACTGCAAAAGTGGAAAAAAGCTTACGGCTGGGTTTACACTATGTGCAGACATGGGGCACAGCACGGGCTCTGGTGCGTCACCGTTTCAGGTTCGAATTACGTCAGAATTTTTGGCTGCATTCGGAACTTCAACAAAGCCAAAGATGCACAGGACCCTTATGCTGTGCGCTCCGGAGATGTGTGAACCAGTTTCATAGAGAGACAATCACAGGCTCCTGTCATGCGAATTGGATGCGGTGAAATCCTCATCCAATTTGCAATAGTGTGAACCCAGCCTTAAAGTGGATTAAAACCCCAAATTATAAGATTTCCTATCATCTGTGCCCAGTCTTGCCACAAAGAGTTAATCCAGCTCTGAGCAATCCGCTTTTCTTTTTTCAGTGAGATAAACGGACAAACAGGAGAAAACTTTTGTCCGTTCTTCCCCCTTGCTTTGAATGACAGGTTATTTACATATCTCATGCACAGCCTGAGAGAGGCAATATTTTTTAATTCCCACCCCCACTCCCTTTCTGAAGTCATGTAGTTACTTTTCTGCATTATGACTGGATGTTAGTGATCATAGCAGAATTCAGTGTAAGACATACCCAGGAAAAAATGCATGTTGACAAGGGGAGAGTAGAGGTGGGCGGGGAGTCTACTGACATCACAACTCCACCCACCGAGCTTTGGACAACAGACCCACTCAGAGAATATGTAATATCAGACCTGAAAAACTGCATAAAGGGGAGACATTTGACAGGTAAGGATACATGCAGGAGGCATGTATATCCTTATAGATCAGCACTATGGCAGTAGTTTAGAAAGCATGAGGGGGGTTTACATACACTTTAAAGTGGAGGTTCACCCAAAAACTCAATTTTTAACATTAGATTGAGGCTCATTTTGTGAAGCAGAATCGGGTGTTTTTTTTTAAAACAAAGCAATACTTACCGTTTTAGAGATAGATCTCCTCCGCCGCTTACGGGTATGGGCGTTCCTATTTGATTGACAGGCTCCTGACGGTCGCAAACAGCGCATCACGATTTTCCGAAAGTAGCCGAACGTCGGTGCGCAGGTGCCGTATAGACGCAATGTATGCAACCGTCGGAAGCCTGTCAGAAGCCTATCAATCAAATAGGAACCAAAGACCATACCCGGAAGCGACGGAGAAGATCTATCTCTAAAACGGTAAGTGCTGCTTCGATTTTGAAAAAAAACACCTGATTCTGCTTCACAAAATGAGCCTCAATCTAATGTTAAAAATTGTTTTTCGGGTGAACTCCCGCTTTAAGGTTTATTTCACCTTCCACATTAGGGGATTAACATTAGTACAAACCTGTCGTAAAAATAAGACACAATGTGAAAATAATTTTACAAATTACTTCTAAATATATATATTTAAAAGCAATAATAAATACTTACTGAAAAAAATATATACTTTCAATATCGTACAAAAAAGGTGCATCAAATAGTGCAACCTATTATACAGCAGTGCAAATCAAAGAAGGAGTGAGGAATGAAGACAATGTACTCACCTCACAACTGGCTTAAACACTGTGAACAGAGACGTCCACATGGAAATATTGTATGAGCAAGTAAAGGCAATATTAAGATTGCTAACGGTCAAAAGTCCATTGTCAGTGTTTGGGAGAACGTTAATAGCATTTGTGTAAGACACAGTAGTTGTATTTTTCTGTAAAATGAAAATGGGAAAAGGTTACTTAAAAATCAAAATGTTCTAAAGTCTTACATATTGTATTTCATTTAAAATGTGAATATTAAACATTATAAAAACTACTGAAGAGGCACATTAAAATTTCTCTGTGTGTATTATATAAACAGTAAAGTGGAACTATATGAATGGATTACTCACGGTAAACATTCAGTAATCGAATATGCTCAACCCTTGGCCCCTGAGCCCTCTGATGTGGCCTATCACCTCAAACCAGAGAAGCGCATGCCCATGCTCTGTGATCGTGGCCCAGCAAGCCCAGATCGCGATCAAAGGGTTGCCAACAAAATATCCCAAGGTATCAGAGTTCATGGAGCCGGTGCCAGCAGTGGAGGAAGCAGGAGGCTGCAGAGGGAGAAGTAGCCACATAAGCCGATGCTTCTTCTGTAACGCTGGCACCTGTTCCGGGCAGAGTGATACCGAGTGCACTTAGCCTGGGACCTTCCTAGCAGTCTGGAGTGTGATACCAGCAGATGCTGGAAAAAGTCAGTGTATTAAACATCACATACACTGCACTTTTGCAATGGGGATATTATCATTTATAAAAAAGGGTTATTAGGTTGTTTTCGCACCGATCCACAGGTGCAGCACAGTGCATTATAGGGGGCTCATGACAGTAAGAGCTCATTTAGCCCCCATTCACACCTAGGCGTTTTGTCGCCTGTAGTGTGACGCCACAGCAGCCCCGAGACGCCAGAGGGACGAAAACACATGCACCTCTATGGAGATGGTTCACATCTCCACGCCGAACGCCTGCCGCCTGAAAAAAAGTCCCGGACCTTTTTTTCAGGCGGCTTTCGGCGTTCGGCATAGCAGATGTGAACCATCTCCATAGAGGGGGTGAAGGCTGCATTCACAATCGCGGCATTTTGTCCCCACAAATCGCGGTACAAAACGCCGATATTTGTCGCCGCAATTCGCAGGACAAAACACCGCGATTTTGTACGCCGAAGTGTGAATGCAGCCTTACATTTGTGATTTGGGGGGCAGTAAAACCACATAGTTCATTGTGGCCCACGACTGATTACCAAATCACTTTCGTGGCCCTCATTCTTTAAAAGGTTGCATACCCCCGGGGCTTTTTTTCTCAGAGAATAGGTGCAGGAACTTCCCCCTTCAGAGTCGCCCTTCGTGTCTGACTCCAATTCACCTCTGAGCACTGTTTATTGGCTCCACCACTTACCTACCTCCCAGTACCACCCCTTTTAAAGAATACAGAACCAAGTATCATTTTGTGATACTAAGTAATTTGTATGGAATTTGATAGACCTCACCCCAGCAACAATAGACCACCTCCCAGCAACAACAGACCCAACCACAGCAACAACTGATCCCCTACACAACAACAGACCTCCTCCAGCAACAATAGCCGCCCCGCAACAAAATATCACCCAGCAACAATAGACCCCCAGCAGCCACAATCAATAGACTCTCCAGCAGCCAGCAAAAATAGACTTCTCTCACAGCAGTAGATCCCTCCCAGCAACAGTTGACCTCCCACAACATAAAACCCCCAGCCAACAACAATAGACCTACCCAGCAACAATAGACCCCCACTAAATTTTTTTATCCCTACCAGTGAAGCAATAGATCCCCCAGCAGCCAGCATCAATAGACCCTGCAGCACACTTTGCCATAAAATACATTCAGTGTTGGAGGTGCCTGAACTGCGTTCCCCCGTGTTCCCGCTGAAAAAAAACCCTGCACACCCCTGTTCTAGAATGTCATCTAGAGTCTTGAAGATAAAGGTCCATATTTATATAGTTCATTAAGATATATTTATGAAGCAGCGCTAAAATATTTTACTTAATATTGTGAAAGCACAAAAATGAATCAATATAATGACATCAAACTTATTAGGTGAAAAAACATATATAAAAAAATCACACCAAATATGTAAATAAGTGTCCATAAGAGCCCATTTACAAGGACTAAAAATATATGTGAAATAAGGAAGTCCAAAGGAAACAAATCATCCACGATTTACTTGCTCCACTAACAATCACAATTTATAGTGCTTACACCACCAGATGACACCAAGTATTAAAGCCTCTTGCCTCGTACACACGATCGGTTTTCCTGGCAGGAAAACCGCCAGGACAGCTCTTGTCCGGGAAAACTGGCCGTGTGTATGCTCCATGGCAGTTTTCCCGACAGGAAAACCACCGGGAATCCCGGTAGGAAAAATTAGAGCATGTCTTCTATTTTCCTGCCAGGATTCCCAGCGGTATTTTTCTCTGCAGTTTCCCTATGGGGAAAGCCTGCAGTGGAGCATACACACGGCCGGGATTCCTGGCCAAAGCTCTCATGGCAGTTTTCCTGCCAGGAAAACCGGCCGTGTGTAGGGGGAAAAAGTTGCCGAGCCGGTTCTTGGGTTTCCTGGTGGTAAAAAGTCCGCCGGGAACCCCGATCGTGTGTACGAGGCATTTAGCAGACAGCCTGTGATTGACAGCCTCAGCTGTGTATGTGCCCTTCCCTCCACTCGGGTCTCAGATTTACACTCAGCTCTTTTGCCTGCCTCTGAAAGCTCAAAAAATGCAGTATAAATTCGGGATTTTAAATGGATGTAGAGGAGAGAGGGCTACAGATAGAAAAGTACACTACACTGTTTTGACTGGGATTTGTTTAATCTCTGTTTATCATCTGTGGCTAGTCACTTGGCTAGTCACAGGGTTTGCAACCACTAACAAAAACCATAATCTGTTGAGTATTGACAGTTTCAAAACCCATAGATACTCCAGAAAAGAGCAAAATTCTTTAGAAGGCATTGTGCAATATGTGTTAACAGGACAAAATCCCTCATAAATTTAAGCATTGTTCGCAAATCTTTCTGACATTTAAAGCTACTTTTAGGACCTATGTCAACGGGCTTTTGTTCACATTCAAAGAGTTTTGCAATTCCATACAAGTCTATTGGAATGCAAAACTCAACTGTCTCAAACAAACGGATGTCAAACTGCCTTCATCACCACTGACCCAAAACCCTCCAACACAGCCACTTAGTCACCTTTACGTCTAGAGGAAAAGAGATTTCACCTCCAAATACGGAAAGGTTTTTTCACAGTAAGAGCTGTGAAAATGTGGAACAGACTCCATCCAGAGGTGGTTCTGGCCAGCTCAGTAGATTGCTTTAAGAAAGGCCTGGATTCTTTCCTAAATGTACATAAAATAACTGAGTACTAAGATTTGTAGGTAAAGTTGATCCAGGGTAAATCCGATTGCCTCTCGGGGGATCAGGAAGAATTTTTTTCCCTACTGTAGCAAATTGGATCATGCTCTGCTGGGGTTTTTTGCCTTCCTCTGGATCAACTGTGGGTATGGAGTTGGGTGTATGGGATTGTACTGTGTTTTTTATTTTGTTTGTTTATTTTTTGTGGTTGAACTGGATGGACTTGTGTCTTTTTTCAACCTGACTAACTATGTAACTATGTAACCTTAAAGGAGTTGTAAAGGAAACATTTTTTTTTGCTGAAATGACTGGTTACAGGGTATAGAGACATAAAAGTTAACTGATTCCTTTTAAAAACGATTACAAATAGATAAAAATCAATCATATAATGTACCTGTAGTTTCAGTTTCGTTTTTGCATCTAGTTTCGTCTTTGCATGTTATTTCCTGCCTCTGTGCTTTACAGAGCCATAGAGCAGTGATGGTTTGGAAAACGAAACTAGAAGCTCCCAGTACTGTGGTCATCAGGAAACAGACAACCAGGAAGTGTCCAGAACAGAGAAGAATTACAGCAACATCAGAGCAAAAACGAACAATGAGGACATGAAACCAGGACTTTTTTTTCAAATTCCTCAGCCAGGACATCACCACCCTGGACAACTCATTGTAACTGTGATTTTAACCATTGCATTTATTAGACTCTACAAGGTACATGTATATATACTCAATTTTGTTCTAGTTTGGTATATGTTCCTTATGGGATGGTACCTTTTTGGGGTTATAATTATCTCACACTCATCTCTCGCACCCCCTCTACTACATTTTAGATCCAGTCAACTTATTTAGATTGTGTCAGGAATATGTCTGATTTTCCTACCTACACTGTAATTATTAACCTACAAGTTTGAAACTACAATATAGCAACTACAGCACATATGATCGGATGGAGCGAAGATTCAACAACACAATAGCTGCACCTGTGCAGGTACATAACCCTTACAGGTTGTCAGGGGTCCTAAATATATTTATTATTTTATTTATTACAGGTACCAATATAGAGCCGTCAATTTACTCAGCGCTTTACATATATATTGTACATCAATATACATCGCCACATCAGTCCCTGCCCTCGAAGAGCTTACAATCTAAGGGTCTCTAACTCACATTCATACACAATACTAGAGTCAATTTAGACAGGACCCAATTAATATAGCAGAATTCTCAAAATTAGCTATATGAATGTATAGTTTATTAGACTGGACTGATGTTCAGCACAGGTTGGGGGCATTCTCCAATTTATAGTGAAATTAATTGTTCTATAAAAATAAACAATGACACATTACTATTGCTTATACCTGTAATTTTCCCACTTACCACCATATTATTGCCACAGATGCCAACACCATTTTGCACAGTCAATGAATACACACGCTGCCCATTCAATATACTTTCTACGGCTCCAGAACAGTTGGATTGCAACAATGTGGATGCAGACGGCTTGTAACCGAGAACCTCCAGCAAATTCTTACCCACAGAGATTGTCATGTTTGAACTTTCACACTTAACTGAATAGCTTACATTGTATACATCTGTCAAGAAGGAAACAGAGAAATGTAACCAGACAGCCAAATAGCTAAATATATTATATCTAAGTGTATAACAATCTAACAGTATTAAGACATGCAAGAGTGGGAAGTAAGAATGGGAAAGCAACTTACTCAGGCCTTGAGACGTATAGTAAGTCGCGTTAGCAGCACAAACTGCTGTCTGATTCACATATAAACAGACTTCATCTGCAAGGCATGTTGGAGAACAGTATGGATCCGCTGTTATGTGATAAAAGGAAATACAAGGTTAACAAGGTCCACACATTCTGAAAGGATTCTTCACACAAGTTGTGGAATAGACTCTCCCTCCTAGAACCAGTTCTGGCCAGCTCAGTAAATTGTTAAAAAAAAAAAAGCTAGATGCATTCCTAAATACGTAAAATATAACTGAATACTAATATTTATAGGTACAGTAATAACACCAAGGATATTTCATTTAAAATGTGAATATTATAACTATACAAACTACTGAAGAGGCACATTCAAATTTCTCTGTGTGTATTATATAAACAGTAGACATGTGCAGACCGGAATATTTCGTTTCGTTTTTTCGTTTTCGTTTGGAAAATAAATTTATTTAGTTACTCCCGAAAATCGTTTTGATTTATTTCATTTTTCGTTGGGGAATAGCTTTCGTCCGAAAATCCAATACTTGGTTTCTGTCGAATGGTCAAAAGAATATTCGCCGGAAGGTCGAATCTTTGTTGGTTTCTGGCTAATGGTCAAAAAATATTCGACGGAACGTCGAATCTTTACGTTGCATCGTACATTTCCGTTAGAATATTCCGCCTACAAGAATTCTAATGTTGTATGACTAGTAATAATGTCGAATCTATTCTCTATAACAGGGGTCTCCATACACTTCAAACAAAGGGCCAGTTTATTGTTCTTCAGCCTTTAGGAGGGCCGGATTGTGGCCAGCGGGGGCAGAAAAAGCCCCGGGCCCAGCATTGGTGAGAATAAATATGGCATCATAGTTTGCGATCAGTAGGAGGAGGAGTAGTGCCCCTATTAGTAGGAGTAATTGTATCTCATCATTAGTATCAGTGGAAGAAAAAGTGCCCCCTTGTTGGAGTCAGTGGGAAGAATCGTGCCTCATATCAGTGGGAGGAATAAAGCCCTGAGGGCCGGATAAAGGCCGCAGTTTGGAGACCCCTGCTCTATAATGTCGAATCTATTTTCTCATAAATCGAAATGTATTCTCTGTAATGTCGAATCTATTATTTCTATAGTGTCGAATCTTTTCTCTATAATGTCGAATCTTTTCTCTATGATGTCGAATCTTTTCCCTATAATGTCGAATCTCTCTATATCAAATTTTTACCGCAAACGAAAACGAAAATAAAGCATTTTTTATGTCAGATCTTTCGGTTTTCGTTTCTTGCACTTTCGTTATCGTTTGTTAAAACAATAACGAAAAAAACAGATTTTCGGACGAAAATGCATTCTAACGAAAACGAATGCACATGTCTAATAAACAGTAAAGTGGAACTATATGAATACTGTAGCTGCTGACTTATAATATATGGACACTTACCTGTCTAGTGAGCCCACAATGTCAGCACCCCAGCCGTGTTTCGGATCGGCTGTTGGGTGGCGTCGCCGCCAATCACAGTCTGTTCCCTACTGCGCATTTGTGCAAAGCACCCTGTGTTTTCTAAATGGCACCGCGGTGGAGGAAGGAGGAGGGGGCCGGACTTCTGAGAGACGGAGCTGCTGCCCTGTCTGCCAGAAGTGGGGAAGGGTACCTGTCAAAAACAGGTATCCTTCCCCCCCCCCTGAAAGGTGCTAAATTTGGAACGGAGCTAAAAATTAGGTTACAGTCTGTAAATTATTTCCAACATCGGAGTATGTACATAGGTTGGACATGGTGGACTTGTGTCTTTTTTAAACCTCACTTACTATGTAACTATGTATGTATAGTAAAAGAAAACTATGGTATTTATAAATGATATAAAAAAAAATTGTTGTTTAGCCATGCACAAACAAAATATTTTTCTTTTTTATTCACCTGTGCAACAGTTCAAGTTTGGATTCCAGGAAAGATTTGCAGGGCAGCAAGAAGAGGAATTTAAGGTGCACCCTGCATCAGGTACACACGATGAGGTATTTGAGCATGTGCATCCAGAAATTTGCACACACGTTCCACTGCATGAGGAACACAAAGGAGGACTCCCATTTACTACAGCTGAAAGAAAGAAACAAGTATTAGTACAATGCTCACACACAAAGATTTCAGATAAAAGCTGACAATATACAGTATATGGCTTGTATGTGTTTTATATGTGTATTAGATAATGTATAAATAGACATTTTACTACAGAGAGAGATCAGGTCGACTTTATATCCAGCTGAGAGGGAAGTTAGGATCTTTATATAGCTGGCCAAGTACAAGTGGATTTCCAAACAAACATTAGTGCCAATATTTGTACAAACATTCATTCAAAAATTCTCAATACATTCAATAACTTGACATTTGAAAGTAGTTCAATGTTTTTCTAAAGTATTTCAAAATGTTGTGTGCTTTTAACATTCGATTTTGAAGTGAATGGGCTTAGCTTCACGAAAACTGCATTCACCTCACCATTAGAAATTTGTTATATTCCTGTCACTGCTGTGAAAAATGAAATGACCCCCCCCCCCCCCCACTAATGATTAGAAAATATAATGAATGTTCTTAAAATGAAACATTTCAAATAACATTCTACCAGGGCCATCTTTAATATTGAATGGACCCTGGGAAAAAAAATTCTTGGAGCCCCCCCCCTTGCAATTTCGCTCTCCACCTGCTCTAAAACATACAATAAATATCAGCTAGACTTAAAATCTGTTTACTGTATCAGATCAGGCAGCGATTGCGATTGGTTGCCAGAGGTTACAGCATATCATTATCACTTACTGACTGGTTGCTAGAGGTTACAGCACACATTACGGCTCACTGATTAGTTGCTAGAGGTTACAGCACATGATTTCTGCTTGTTGATTGGTTGCTAGAGATTACTGTACAGTAATACTGCTCACTGATTAGTTGCATGAGGGTACAGCACTGATGTGAAACATGATTGTCCTCACTGCAGAGGGGCATGATATACATATGAATGTTGCCTTTATTTACATATAAATGCTCCCGTTATTTGCATATGAATGACCGTTATTTACATGTAAACACAGGGCATCCAGGTTAGTCATCTGTACACAACAATAGGGCAAAGCTGTGCAGCATTAGCAGCAGCACTTTACACTCAGATATTGTGACACAGCACAGGATAGTTGGCAAATATGAGGCAGCTGCTTTGGGCCCCACAACAAAAACAGGGCCCTGCAATAAAGACGGCCCTGCATTCTACTAGTGTAGTGCGTCCATAGAGGGCGCCGGAGCGCCGCCCCCTCTCGCTCTCGCACCGACACTGTATATAATACATAGATTCATGCATTGCATGAATCTATGTACTGCTGCTGCCGTCGACTATTCAGATGGCCGCCCCCTGGCGAGCGTCGGCCATCTGAATCACGGCAGCTGGTTGGCTGTGGAAGTGCCTATCAGAGCCAACGGCTCTGATAGGCTTTCCGATTACAGCCTATCGGCTTCCAGATGCTTATCCAAGGGATGCACGGGGGTGCGTTCCTTGGATAAGACTGACAGGCGTCTCAGCCAATCAGGTTCACCGGTTCTGGTTACCGGTAACCTGATTGGCTGAAGCGTCATCAAGGGCGGGACAAGACATCGAGGGACGGTAGAAGCAGGATGGCTGACCCCAGAAAGATAAGTGCCAGGCGGGGGAGGGGGCATTTTACAGGGCACAGTGGTGAAAATTGATGGGCACAGTGGCGACAATTGCTGGGCACAGTGGCTACAATTGCTGGGCACAGTGGCTACAATTGCTGGGCACAGTGGCGAAAATTGATGGGCACAGTGGCTACAATTGCTGGGCACAGTGGCGACAATTGCTGGGCATAGTGGCGACAATTGATGGCACAGTGGTGACAATTAATGGGCACAGAGGTGACAATTGCTGGGCACAGTGGCGACAATTGATGGCACAGTGGTGACAATTGCTGGATACAGTAGCTACAATTGCTGGGCACAGTGGCAAAAATTGATGGGCACAGTTGCTACAATTGCTGGGCACAGTGGCTACAATTGCTGGGCACAGTGGCTACAATTGCTGGGCACAGTGGCGATAATTGATGGCACAGTGGTGACAATTGATGGCACAGTGGTGACAATTGATGGGCACAGTGGCGACAATTGATGGGCACAGTGGCGACAATTGCTGAACACAGTGGTGACAATTGATGGCACAGTGGCTGCGTTTGATGGCATGGCATAGTGGTGACAATTGCTGGGCACAGTGGTGACAATTGATGGCACAGTGGTAACAATTGATGGCACAGTGGCTGCGTTTGATAGCATGGCACAGTGGCTGCGTTTGATGGCACAGTGGCTGCGTTTGGCATGGCACAGTGGTGACAATTGATGGGCACAGTGGTGACAATTGATGGGCACAGTGGTGACAATTAATGGCACAGTGGCGACAATTGATGGCACAGTGGTGACAATGGGCACAGTGGCGACAATTGATGGCACAGTGGCTGCGTTTGATGGCATGGCACAGTGGTGACAATTGATGGCACAGTGGCAACAATTGATGGCACAGTGGCGACAATTGATGGCACAGTGGTGACAATTGATGGCACAGTGGCTGCATTTGATGGGCTCAGTGGCTGCATTTGATGGGCACAGTGGCTGCCTTTGATGGGCACAGTGGTTGTAATTGATGGGCACAGTAGCTGCGTTTTGATGAGCACAGTGAGGCTGCAATTGTTTTTTTTTTTCGTTTGTTTGCGACCCCCCAAAAAATTTGGAGGACCAGCCGCCACTGCTAGTGTATGACCAGCTTAAATCTTTCTTTCCTCCTTGACACTCTTTACTGCTGCAACAGTAAATGTGTTTATAAAATAAACAGACTCTCAAAGAATAGCTGGAGACCATTTAGTTTACTAGTGAAAAAAAGATTTGTGTTACCGTTTTCTTACGGGTTTTCCTTTTAAAGTGGTATTAAACCCAAAAAAACTAAAAATGTACCAATTTGCAGCTTACTAATTCTTAGATATGGCTGCTGCATTAACTTTCAATTGTGCAGGTAAAACCTTTATCCCACTAGAAAGTATGCACTATTATCCTAGTAGGGTTTGAAATGTTGGAGTAAAACATTTATCGAGAACAGCAGTCAGAAAATATGCTGTGTAGTAGAGTTGTTGTATATGTCTTCAATTTTAACATTCATGTAAGCTACACTTATATTTGCAATATGTCTATATTTTTCCTATCTTGCTGAACTAAATGGCATATTGCGGTCTGTAAAATATTGTGGTTGCTTAGTAACTTTTTAACTAATATAGTAATGATGTTACTTTGTATATAAATAAATAATTGGAAAGTAACAAAAAAATAAATTAAAATACTTTATCCCACAAGGAAAAGACTGATGTAACTGCATATAAAGTGTTATTTGTAGTTCAGCTTCAATGTGTTTAGGCCCCGTACACACGAGAGGATCTATCCGCTGGAATTGATCTGCGGATCAGTTCCAGCGGATAGATCCGCTGGTGTGTACATCCCAGCGGATCTTTTTCCGCGGATTTTTTTCGGCCCGACCGATTTCCAGCAGATAAAAATGTCTTAGCATGCTAAGAAATCTATCCGCTGGAATCGGCTTCAGCGGATCGATCCGGTGGTCTGTACAGACTCACCGGATCGATCCGTCCGATTCCCTCCCTCGCATGCGTCGTAATGATTAGACGCATGCGTGGGTATCCTTATATGACAGCGTCGCGCACGTCGCCGCGTCATCATCGCGGCGACGGCGCGACACGTCATCGCGATGGGATTTCTGCGTGGATTTCGATCCGATGGTGAGTACACTCCATCGGATCAAAATCCGCGGAAATCCTCGAGAGGATTTATCCGCGGATACGGTCCGGCGGACCGTATCCGCGGATCAATCCTCTCGTGTGTACCCGGCATTAGTCAAATCCATCTAAATACAGGATGCCTGTTACTGAAAGATTACTAGTTGAAATAAATAAAAAAAGAAAACGAATGCAGCCACCAAATCTGATGATTGGTAAACGGCAAAATATAATTATTATTTTTTGGGGGGGCTAATGCCGCAGACACAGGGTTGCCATCAGGGGGGTACAGGCATTACACCTGTAAGGGGCCCGGCCGCCCCCCGTTTTTTTTTAATTATTATTTATTTATTTATTTTCGTCTGACCCCCCCTTTAGCAACTCGCGACAGGGGCACGCCCCCCCCCCCCCGTTTTTTTTTTCGTCTGACTTTAGAAACTCGTGGCAGGAGAGAGAAGAGAAGACTTGACTTTGTTTTGTTCGTCAGCACCAACCCCCCCGTCACGCTTATCATCTCGCGTCAGGAGAGAGGAGGCGGGGGGAAACTGACATCCCTTCCCCATTTTGTCATGAAATTTTTATTTTATTTAAGATAAGCAAGTAAAATTATTGCTGTTACAAAATAATTTGTTTAGTATGTAACTTCTTTTATACTTACTGTAACATGATGGGGTAGAACCTGTTAATAAAGAGAGAGAAAAACTCATAATATGTACAAGATGTTCACATGAAAATGGTATTTTTGAAAAAGCTCTTACATAAACATTTTCATTATTTTTAAACAACTGTTATTAACATTTCATTACGTAGGTACTACTGTCATTCAAGAAAACCTGTTTAGTGAGATACCTTACTCGGAGCAAACGGGGTTTTACCTGAATTGGATATTTTTGACGATTTAGGCTTAGGTTAACAGATATTTTAACGTTCATGAGCAAATTTTTTTTTATTAAATTTTTTTTTATAACGTGTTTTTGTAAATTATTTTTAATTGACTCAAAATGATCAAGGAACGCATAGATATGAGACAACACATTGGGTTCAATTTACTAAAGGAAAATAGACTGTGCACTTGGCAAGTGCAGTTGCACAAATTTCCCACAGAAACGTATAGCCAGATTCAGAGAGAGCGCCGCATCTTTAAGGCGGCATAGCGTATCCTATTTAAGTCAGAGAGGCAAGTACTGTATTCACAAAGCACTTGCCTCCTAACTTACGGCGGCGTAGCGTAAATGGGGCCGGCGTAAGCGCGCCTAATTCAAATGAGGATGGGGGGGGCGTGTTTTATGTAAATTAGTCGTGACCCGCCGTGATTGACGTTTTTTACGAACGGCGCATGCGCCGTCCGTGTACATATCCCAGTGTGCATTGCTCCAAAGTACGCCGCAAGGACGTATTGGTTTCGATGTGGACATAAATTACGTCCAGCCCTATTCACGGACGACTTACGCAAACGATGTAAAATTTTCAAATTTTGACGCGGGAACGACGGCCATACTTAACATTGACTAGGCCAGCTATTTGATGGAATAACTTTACGCCGGAAAACGCCTTACGTAAACGGCGTATCTTTACTGCGACGGGCGCACGTAGGTTCGTGAATCGGCGTATCTAGGCATTTACATATTCTACGCCGAACTCAACGGAAGCGCCACCTAGCGGCCAGCCTAAATATTGCACCCTAAGATACGACTGCGCAGGCTGTCGTATCTTAGCTAGGTTTAAGTGTATCTCAGTTTGAGAATACACTTAAACTTACGACGGCGCAGATTCAGAGTTACGTCGGCGTATCTACTGATATGCCGGCGTAAATCTTTCTGAATCTAGCTATTAGTGAATACGGTGAGCTTTACTTTGTAAAGAATACCCAATCAGGAAACAGACAGAGCTTCCCCTCATCTACTAAGCTATGGAGCAACTGCACATGCAAAGTGCACAGTTTATTTTCCTTAACCCTAGGTTCACATCTATGCATTTCTGTGGACCGCATTTGCACAGGCACGGCAGCCCATTCATTTCAATGGGCCTGCATTTCCCGCAGAAAAAGGTGCATACACCTTTTTCAAAACGTGACTCTCAGGGAAATGACCACGTGATCTCTCTGCAGGTCTTGCACTCGCATTGCAATTTTACATACGTGGGGGTGCACGCACAGGTGTTGCGATTTTACATATGCGTGGGGGTGCCGTGCGTTTCTTCACAGCAGCTGCGATTCCAGCACCCTCAGCCACTTGCATAGATGTGAGCAAAGCCTTAGTAAATCTACTCCAATGTCTCACGCATCAAGCCTGCAAGAGAGCAACATATGCAAGCAAGTGAGTGCTTCACCCCCTGATGTGGACTACTCACATCCACCCCAACTAGTAGCAATAACTGACAGGCGTTGGTACTGTATAGCAAGTATCTTGCGGAAAAAAATTTATGCAGGGCTAGTGAAAGTTGGGTGGTCAAGAGAAGTACTGTAATTGTAAGTGAGCTCTGATGTATGAATCAGTTTTTCAGCATGCTTGAAAAGCTGTTGTAAAATTATAAAGCATGTTTCCACTATTATCTACGGTCATTTCATCACTTGGAAACTTTTCGATTTCTTCTGTTCATGTTAAATGCTGGCTTCTCTTACATTTTAGGCAGCAATAGCTACAAAATATTCCAATCAAAAACACACATAAATCACACATACCGGTAAATCACTCTAAATCACCAACGCTAACTCTTGTTTTAGTGGTTCATCCATAGATTTGATTTACACCCGCTACACATTGATTAAAGATTCATTCTTTGATTTGTATATTTGTGTAAACATTCTCCAGCCAGGTTTATAAGCATTGGCAACGATCGTGAAGAATGTGCCTAGACCCTAGTTTTATAACGAAAACCCGATTTGGCAATGTCAGCCCATCAACTGGTGCATCTCTATATTTACTAATCACTTTAGGAAATAAATATAGATATAGATAGTATTAATATTAAAAGTGGGGGAAACCTATAAATCATAAATCTAATTTTTTCTGTTACTTTTTTAAGGTGTCTATTCTGGAATCGATATGACAATTGTATTGCTGTCTGATATCCGTACTGGATGTATTGACATGTCTTCGCCTATTGTGGGTGTTAATAAAAATTATATATATATATATATATATATATATATATATATATATATATATATATATATATAAAATCATAAATCAGAGATTACTTTTGTTAGCTTTGTAGATCTCCTTTCCGGTCACTCATAACCTATTCATTATTTTTATACTTATGATTTAAGGCCTATTTAAGTACTTGGAATTTTGACAAAGAGAAACCTCTCTCAGTTATTAAGAAACATGCAGCTATTTATCTGGAACCCAATTATGTTTTCTTTAAAACTGCTATATCATCTTTTCATATTAGTCCTTATTGATTTATTTTGTAATGATATTAGATTGCAAATATTCATTATTCATACAACAATCATTAATGCACAGTTCTGTTGATCTATAGAACAAATATGGATTGGTAAATTTAAAAAATATATATATATATTTTATTCAGATTAGTTTACTAATACAGGTCTAAATTAATATATTTTAGTTAGCACTGCTGTCTTTAACATCCCAGACCAGTAAGTTCAGATATATGAAACAATTACATACCAGCAATCCCCAGTGCAGCCAACAATGTCACAAAGCCCAAGAACAACATTCTCTTGTGTCTTGATTGAGTGGTAAGGAACAAGTGACCCAACATCTTTCTCTTATACTTTTGCAATGTCACTGAGAGGGTGGGGCTTACCAGAAATACCTTTTTTTTTAGCACACAGTGAACTTAAAAAATAGCTAGGGGCAAGCCTATATGCAAATAATAAGTAATAACTGTCTATGGCTTCCAGAAAATAACACCCTTTGTAAGGACCAATCTCTTCAAAAAATGTTGGCGTTTTAAACGTGACACAAATTTATCAAAAAGCGCCGCTGGCCTGAGTCCTCTTCTTTACACTGGTTTTAAGATATTGTATCTAAAGCCAAAACTTTTTTTGGGGTAAGGTAAAGAATTGTTAAAACTTTTTTTTTTTTTTTTTTAAGTCAAAAGATTTGTCTTCACTCCTGACACTACAGGGGTCAAAGGAAACCTCACCAAACTAAGGAAAATCCTGTCTTAGACCGCTTTTACTGGCAGTGCCAGGACAAGGTCACCCAGTGCCCAAGGCACAAATAGCAAACTGTACCCCCACCCCTTCCCAAAAGTAAGGCTAAGTTCACACTGGCATTAAGAGCAGGCATTTGAGAGGTGTTGAGAATGCCCCTCAAATGCCTATGCAAATTATACAATAGGCAGCACATAGTGCTGTTCACACTATCAAAACATGAAGCGTGTGCATCACGTCGCTTCAAAATTGAAGCCACATGTTGCATCAGGAGGCGTTTGAAGTCTTTCATCGCTTCCCATTCAAGTCTATGGTAACGCGCTCTGGAAGGCAGTTATGGTGCAGTTGCTGGGCGTTAAGATTAGTTTATTACCTGCAATGAAATAGGCGTTTGTGGATCGGTTTTAACGTGCCTTAACACTCATCAAACGCTTCAAAACTGCTCATAGGGCGTTTGGGGAGCATTTTTAACTCTTGTAAAACACCAGTCTAACGCCCATACTAAAGGTCATGAAGGTGAGTCTAACGCCCATACTAACACTAAGAGAGTGTTTGTTTAGCGTTAGAAATTTAGTCAAGTGTTAACAGGACCTAAGAGTCTCACAAACACATATGAACATCACCACAGTAATTAAAGCGGAGGTTCACCCAAATAACATTTTTCTCAGAACTTCTTTAGACTTCTAACATGTACAGTCCGCAAAAAAAAAAAATCTATACGCGCCGTATAGAGCCGACTAGCAGATCTGCATGTTCGGCTTCTTTCGGAAACGCCATGACTCGGACGCGCCTACGCAATACGGGGGAGGGGGCCTTATGCGCCGGGGGGAACTTTTGCTGAAAAGATGTCAATCATCTGGGCAACCTCCCAGATGACATGCCTCCTCAGCTTGGAAACGCCTACTCCCGCGGGGAGAAGTACCCAGAAGCCGGAATGAAAAGATAGATTATAAGGTATGTACAGCGTAAAAAGAAAAAAAATTGCGGACTGTACATGTTAGAAGTCTGAGAAAAATGTTATTTGGGTAAACCCTAGGCACACACATACACGCATGGGCTTTGGCACCGAGCAGACACATATTTGTGTACCAATTTGCAGACACAGCTGTGGTGAGAGAGTGCGCCCTATGCACTCTCACCACAGTTAATGGCACCTAACAGAATGCTCCCCATCATGGCGGTCACATGATCATAAACCCCGCCCGCCCCCTGGCATCTGAAACCTCTTAAAGGACAGAGAGGTGCCGGTGCTAAGAGGTTACAGAAGAACTTCATTACAATAGTCAGGGAATGCTCAGCAACCAGTAACTGTTGAGACAATGAACACTTCAGTGAAATGTATGTAAAATACGGAATAGTCTATATAGTGCAGAAGTGAGTCTGTAAAGCAGAGTGCAGGAGTCCAGAGTGTATAATACAGAGTTTAAATGTCAGGACTGCTGCAGTCAGTGCTTTTAATGCCACGTACACGCGATCGGAAATTTCGACAACAGAACCGTGGATTTTTTCCAGACGGAATGTTGGCTCATACTTGTGTTGCATACACACGGTCACACAAATGTTGTTGGAAATTCCGACCATCAAGAACGTGGTCACGTACAACACCACAACGAGCCGAGAAAAATTAAGTTTAATGATTCCGTGCATGCGTCAAATTGATTCCGAGCATTCGTAGGATTGTTGTGCGTCATAATTGCATACAGACGAAAATTTGAGAACCAGCTCTCAAATTTTTTGCTGTCGGAAATTCCGACAGAAAATGTCCGATGGGGCCTACACATCAAACTTTTCTTGTTGGAAATTCCGACCAGGTGTACACGGCATAAGAGTATAAAACACACAGAAAGCAGTGGTCAGGAGTATGTAATGGACATAATGCAGAGGACAGGAGTGTGTAAAGCACCATAGGAATCAGAAGTACAAAATTAAAAGAGCAACTCACCCCATCCCCCGCCCCCCTAAATTTCTCCAGCCAGCACATATCCTCTCCCTGCTTTTCGCACAAATCTTCTCCTTCCAATTTTCCTCCCAGCATCAATCCTCTTTCTTTCCCTGCATAAACCCCCCCCCCAAATCCTTCTAGCGCAAATCCCCTTCCCCTACAAATCCCTCTAATGACACAAATCCTCTACATATTTCCTCAAAATCCCCCTTCCGGCACAAATTATTCTAGCAAAAATCACCCCACCCAGTATAAATCCTCTTCCCCTCCCAGCACAACCTCCCCAGTCACCCTTCTAGTATAAATCTTCTTCCCATCCAAATCTCCCCCAGCACAAATCCTTTTCCACCCCCCAATTTCCTCCCCTGCACAAATCCTCTCTTCTCCCAAAGCCCCGATTTAGTAAAATATAATAAAGGGGTACGGGGGATGAGTGTGAGACGATTATGACACTACAAAAGGTACCATCCCAAAACAAACATATACCATATAGAAAAATTGGGTCTAAGGTCCCCAAGCCAAAGAACCACAACAGAGAAGGGGGGCCAATTGGACTATTGCGGTACTGATGAAATTAGGTAATCAAGATACAATTAAAAATATAAAAATTAATTTTATTAGATACAAGATCAAGAATACAATACAAGAATTAAAATGGTGATGGCCATACAAAACACCAATATAATATTCCAGAGGTAGGGGAAATTTGTGGGTTGAGGGTCACGACATTGAGCTTTACTAGTTTTGCGGCGATAGCCACTTCGTCAGAAGCATGTCTACAGAAGGATTGAAAGAACAAACAATTATACACATAAAAGGTTACAGGATATACATTGGGGAACAAGGGCTCAACTGCTTACCTATGATGGATAGATAAGGGACAGGTGACTGGAGGTAGCCCAGCCCTTATTAAAGGGGCAGGAGCACACTGCACACTCAGCACATGGAAGCAAATGTGCCATGTCATTGTGGTCAGTCAGCACACTGGCACCTTTGCTTCCATGTGCTGAGTGTGCAGTGTGCTCCTGCCCCTTTAATAAGGGCTGGGCTACCTCCAACAGGGCCGCCATCAGGAATTATGGGGCCCCTTACACAGCTTCAGGCATGGGTCCCCTGGAGAAGAGAACCGGGGGGGGGGGGGTGCTGCCGCCTGAAATTGAGAAGTGGGGAGGCTGCCACAATTTGAGAAGCGGGGGGGGGGGGGGGGGGCTTTACAAAAAAATAAGAAATAAAGAAGAATATATATAGAAAAGGGGGGTGGGCCCTGGGGACCTCTGTCTGAGCCCTTTAATAAAAAGAAAAAAAGGAAAAAGTATATATATACAAATATATATTTAAATGTATTTATTTTTAAAAAGGGGGGTTGCCATCTGGGGCCCTGGGAACCTCTGGGCCCTTTAATAAAATACACACACATATATATATATATATATATACACACACACACAATTTTTTTTTTTTTTAGAAAAAGAAATTACAAAAAAAGGGGGGTTGCCATCCGGGACCTCTGGGCCCTTTAATAAAAAAAAGAAACCTCTGGGCCCTTTAATAAAAAAATAAAAAATAAAAAAAATTAAAATAATCATTTATTAAAAAAAAAGGGGGGGTTGCCATCCAGGGCCCTGGGGACCTCTGGGCCCTTTAATTAAAAAATAAATAAGTAAAGTAAATAACATGTAATAAAAAACAAACCATTTTAGCTAGCAGTAAGAAAATATACCCAGCTGTTATCATCTTCATGTTTTCAGCATTGCATATAATTACAAAGGTTACAGATTTTGGCCCCCAAATCCCCTCCCCCATCTGCTGACAGCAGATGGTGGAGGGGATTTGGGGGGGGAGGGGGTGCAGATACCTGTCTAAAGACAGATATTTGCACCCACTTCCGGCCATACAGTCTGCGCATAGACGGCGTGCAGGACGTCAGATCGCACCCCCAGCCGTTGTGTTCTGGGAAACACTCGGCATCCAGAACACAGCAGAAACCGGTCAGTAAGGCACAGCGCTACTCGCGCATGGGCCGTAGGGAACCGGGCAGTGAAGCTGGAGCGCTTTACTTCCTGGTTCCCTCACCGAGGATGGCGGTGGGGGCAGCAGAGTGACGAGCTATCGCTCGTCCTCTGCTGCGGACGGCGCTGGACTCCAGGACAGGTAAGTGTCCTAATATTAAAAGTCAGCAGCTGCAGTATTTTTTTTTTTCAGGGGACATCCGCTTTAAAGATCAACAAAGTTGTATTAAATGCAATAACAGTGTGGTGTTCATTCCATGTACTATAAATACAGCCTAAGGAGATATTTACCCATCTGCAATTATGGTAATTTTCATAATTAACACGATAACCTATATAGGAATTATTCAAAGGTGCATTAATTACGTGTATTCAGTGCACCCATTTACCCCACATTTTATTGAACTTCTTTATGCTGTCTCTTATTTAGTGTATTGCTGTTTTAGAGAGTAAGGCAATGCTGTATCCTGGCCTACAAAGCCCAGGCCTAGGGCAGCACTTTGCAGGGGGGCAGCATGAAAAAAATACCCACTGTTAGTGTAGCGCCAGTCTTATGGAAGCGGACTGGGCTGAGAGGCAAATTAGTGTAGCGCCCCCATAAAGCAGCCGCACTGCTTCCGGTATTCGGGCAGCCGGCATTCCGAAACAGTGGGGGTGGGGCGGTGCTTCTAATTTTGACTGTCCTATCATCCTGGACCACAAACCTTCCTCAATGTGCTATATGTTTTCTGCTACACCATTTACATGGTTATATCTTCTTAGTCCTCTCCATAAAATGATCAGAAGTTTGTGTTTAAAGTAGAACTATAGGCAACACTTTTTTTTTCATTTTGGATAGAGTAAGGGAGGGTTATAGCCCCTGTCAGGTTATTTTTTACCATGCCTGTCCCATTGCAGAGATTTCTGTTCACTTCCTGCCCCATAGCCAAGCAGGAAGTGAGAGGAAATCTATGCAAATTAAGGGAATCCATTGCCCCCCCCCCCCCAGGCCCTCAGAACCCACTAGAAAATTTCAGGGCAGGTCTTAAACAGAAAGGGGTGTGGCCTTGACAAGAAGGGGTGGGTCATATTTAAATTAGGGCATGCACAAGTTTAGTCAGGCCTAGGGCAGCGCAAAACCTAAATTCACTGGTGTAAGGGCTTAGTGCTGTCTCCACTTCTGAATAATTTTGTAGAAAAAAAAAAAGAAAAGTCTGGGAAGCATCATGGAATATTTACCAGTATAATTTTTTTTACTTTTTCTGTATAACCAAATGGCAGACTTCAAGCAAAAGTTCTGTGCCATAAAAGTAATTTTATCAAAAAATTGTGCCTGCACACAAGCTCACATAAGATGAAAAAAGTCTGCAGCCTTTTTATAATGCTGATGAGATAAAGTCCTACCAATCCTACATAATTGTTGTGTGTGCTTTTCTCAGGTCACTTAACTTAACCCTGCCCAGCACCACATACAATAATAATCTTTTATTTACCAAATGCGGTGGAAAAGATCCATATAGTGCAGGATTTGCACTTTGAATTGAATTGTTGCCCTGAAAGAGTTGTACTCCTTAGGGAGTTTTATATGAGGAGTTTTTAATTTAGTGTCTATGCACTTTAAAGGGGTTGTAAAGGTTCATGTTTTTTCACCTTAATGCATTCTATGCATTAAGGTGAAAAAAACCCTGACAATACCGCCTCCACCCAGCTCCCCAGCCCCCCCGTTTTACTTACCTGAGCCCGTTCACCTGCGGCGCTCGCCCCCAGACGTCCTCTTTGCTGCTCAGCCTGGCCACTGATTGGCTAGAGCGGATGGATTGAAACCAGCGCAGCCATTGGCTCGCACTGCTGTCAATCACATCCAATGACGCTGTGCAAAACCAGCTGCACAGTGGAGGTAAGTATAACATATTTGTTGTTTAATAATTTGCCTTTACAACCCCTTTAAGCTTTTGGTGTATTTTTAGCACATATATTTTGAACCAAGGTTTTCTTGCTAGTTTTTTTGTTGTGCTTTATCATACTAGTCTATTCATGCTGCTAGGTAAATTGGCTTCTGAATTAATTGGCTCTTACATGAATGAATATGAGGTAGGAACCTTTGATTGTAGGCTCCATGATGGTGGAGGCTGATGTGAATTTAAAATATGTAAGTGCTGCATAATGTGTTGGTACTATATAAACGCCTGTAATAATAATAACTATTGTTACTAATTTAAGGAGAAAGAAAATGTATTAAATCGTTAATGGGTCAGCCTAACTAAAATATAAATACTTTAGTCTTTCTGCTGTACTAAAGCTCACAATTAGAGGAATCAGCAGAAGGTAACCTTCGCTCCTCTTTGATCTTCTGTTATGTTTCGAGTACCCACCCAGGAATGAGTCCTCACTCAGCAACAATCTGTCTAAAGAGATGGAAAGGGCTGCATGATGACATCACAATGCCCAAAAAAACATAAAGTCGGACCATAGGCAAAACGTTCTTTTCATTTTGGAAAGAGTAAGGGAAGGTTATAACCCCTGTCACATTATTTTTCGCCATCTGTATCCCATTGAAATGATTTCCCTTCACTTCCTTTATCATAAACATACAGGAAGTGATAGGAAATCCCTGAAAATGAAAGGGATTGTAAAGGTACAATTTTTTTTCCCTAAATAGCTTCCTTTACCCTAGTGCAGTCCTCCTTCACTTCCCTCATCCTTCCATTTTGCTTTTAAATGTCCTTATTTCTTCTGAGAAATCCTCACTTCCTGTTCTTCTGTCGGTAACTCCACACAGTAATGCAAGGCTTTCTCCCTGGTGTGGAGTGTCGTGCTCGCCCCCTCCCTTGGACTACAGGAGCTGTGTGTTAGTGGGCGTCCTGACTCTCCTATAGGAGTGTTGTCTCACAAAACGAGCACGATTCAGGCCAAATCGGTGTGCAGTACCGCTTGTGGCCTGAGGTGGGGGGGGTGCCGGAGCAGAGCAGAGCCGAACATTGCCGATCGCAGATCATTAACCGCGTTACTCGCAATCCGTGTTTCCACTGTATATACATCCAGTGCTGGAGGTGGCAGAACTGTGTTCCCACAAAAAAAGACCTGATTAATATTAATAGTATTTAATTCACACTAGAAAGATTGCTTCCTGTTGCAACAGCAGATACTTTGGTGGGCTACCAGAAGTCAATTAATCATTCATTCCTCCATATCCAACCCATAGCCCAAGCCCGGAATTTGTATTCAGAGGTATTTCTAAATATGCTAATGTGTTTAAAACGCTAAATATAAAAAAATCATTGTTTTCATAAAGCTGACAATAGTGCCGCTTATGGTAAACGCTTCAATCATTGTTACGAAAATCTTGCTTACTGGCTTTATAGGCACAAGCTAGTGATGTCATATAGCTTTAGCAATGACATTTTTTTCATAGCAACTGAACTATGAAAGTGACATTTTCAGAAATGCCTGTTTGCTGGTGGAAGATAACTGGTTTTCAAGTTACTTTGTCGCCTTTGGTAAATATTTTTTTCTTTATATCTAATACAAAGAGTTTATTTCAGAGACTTATTTTTGACACTTGATCATTTTCCTGCATTTGTGCTGAGAAAAATCCCCTGCCCACCATTCATCAAGGTGCCTGGAACTGTGCACAATACCAGAAATTAGTCCAGAAATCTGTCCACTGTGGAACCTCTTATTAATCTTACCATCTAGATCTGAGTTCACTAGTTTAAGCCAACTTTTTCATTAAATTTTTTTCTGGCAAATGCGATTTGCCTTTCCTTCCTTTGGAGTTGTATAGTTATACACAGGGCCGCCATCAGGGGGGTACAGGCATTACACCTGTAAGGGGCCTGGTGGCCCCCCTCCCGTTTTTTTTCTATATATTCATTTTTTGCATTATACCTCTCAGGCCCCGTACACACGAGAGGATCCATCCGCTGAAAAATCTCAGCGGATCGGTTTCAGCGGATAGATCCCCTGGTGTGTACGTTCCAGCGGATATTTATCCGCGGATATTTCCGATTTCCAGCAGATAAAAATTTGTTAGCATGCTAACAAATCTATCCGCTGGAATCGGCTCCAGCGGATCGATCCGGTGGTCTGTACAGACTCACCGGATCGATCCGTCCGAACCCGTCCCTCGCATGCGTCGTAATGATTCGACGCATGCGTGGATTTCCTTAAATGACAGTGTCGCGCATGTCGCCGCGTCATCATCGCGGCGACGGCACGACACATCACCGCGGTTGAATTCCGCGCAGATTTGGATCCGATGGTGAGTACATGCCAACGGATCCAAATCCGCCAGAGGATTTATCCGCGGATACGGTCCGGAGGACCGTATCCGCGGATCAATCCTATTGTGTGTACCAGGCCTAAGGGGCCCAATGGTCCCCAGGGCCCCTTACAGGCCCGGCCGGCCACCTTCCCAATTATTTTTTTGCATTACACCTGTAAGGGGGCCGATGGTTCCCAGTCCCCCGCTTATTATCTTGCACACCGCCCTCCCCGGTTCTGTCCTCCAGGGGGGCCCTGCCTAAAGCTGTGTAAGGGGCCCCAAAATTTGTGATGGCTGCCCTGGTTGTACAGTATCTCTGAAAAAAAAATAAAAGCATATGGCAAGCAATTTCTGTTAGCTGATAGCACTGTAGATTTCCTTTCTATGCTGCTCAAGACTTCATAAAATCTCAGTCAGATTATATGTGAACCTGGAGCAATAACTTATACGTTGATAGGAAAGCACCATGTGGATGTGAATGTTGGGGAAGTGTGTGTTGCTAAATCTAGAGGGAATGGCTAAACCTTATTTTGTTTCTGCTATAGTAGGGAGGATTTGTACACCTATCAAGTTTTTATTGCTTGTATAATGGCAAAGGAGAAGAGCAATTCATAGTTTCACAGTTGGTGAGGTTGGAAAAAAGATTACAGTCCATGTAGTTCAACCTGTGTCATGATTTATGGTGGACATTGTGTAGAGATTAGTAGGCAGCTCGTAAGGTCCTACAAAGTGATCCCTGTGGACAGTGCCGATCCTGACCTCACATCACATTTCACATTAAAGTTGAGAAGCGGGGGGGGGGGGCGGGGTCTGCCGAAGATCACATGTCACATTAAACTTGAGAAGCGGGGGTTTGGGGTGTTCTGCTGACAGTGACATGTCCCATTAAAAATTAAAGTTGAGAAGCGGGGGTAGGGGGTGTTCTGCTAAAATGACATCTTACATTAAAGTGAGAAGCGGGGGGTGCTGACTTCTTATGATCGGCCCTGCCTGTGGTTTGTGAAATATGATTGAACAATAAAAGTAACACTCTGCTGGTAAACTTCCAGATTAAATTGTATTTGTTTTTTTAAGGGGGTGAGTCAATGTGTTGTGGGGGGCTATAAGGTCCAAGAAGGGCAAAAACTAAGTCTGTACCTGGCTAAAGCCTTGTACATACTGTAGTCCATTATTGCTTCAAAGGGTGGTTACGTGTACGTGAGGCTGGGTTCACACTATACTACACGACAGTAGTACAACTTTCATCCTACTTTGCTCTGCAACATCTGTCCTACATTGGTCCTACATCCATCCGACTTTCATGAACAGCATACTACTTTGATCCGACTTTGTGATAGTCTGACTGCTGCTGTAATCACAAGTCAGATGTCAAAAGTCAGATGGTAAGGACAAGGCTCCTACTTTGGTCCTACTTCAATGATATTCAATGGGCTGAAGTAGGATCAATGTCGGACCAAAGTAGTACAGGGAGCATTTTCAAAGTCGGACCAGTTAAGACGACTCTCATAGGGAAACATTGATTTTCACACGTCATGCGACATGAGCTCCTAATGTCGGAGCGTTTGTCGGACAAGTGTGAACCCGGCCTGAGACGATGAAACTAGCATGCTTGCCAAGAGAAAATTTATTGAGGAAAAGGATGCCAGAAATTACACTGTTAAAGGGGTTGTAAAGGTACAATTTGTTTCCAGAATAGCTTCCTTTACCTTAGTGCAGTCCTCTTTCACTTACCTCATCCTTAGATTTTGATTTTAAATGTCCTTATTTCTTCTGAGAAATCCTCACTTCCTGTTCTTCTGTCTGTAACTCCACACAGTAATGCGAGGCTTTCTCCCTGGTGTCGAGTGCCGTGCTCGCCCCCTCCCTTGGACTACAGGAGAGCAGAGGCGGCTCTTTAATTAGGCAAATTAGGCGGTTGCCTAAGGCCTCACACTCACAGGGGCCTCGCGGCCGCCTAACTTGCCCAATGCATTACCCCAGTTTTGAGGGACAGGGGACCTTAACGCTGCTGTGCTCAGACAGCCTTAAGAGCCCTGACTCATGAGCGGGGCCGCCAGCGTCCCTAACAACCAGTGAATATCGGTGACACCACCCCTTGTGACATCAATGACCCATGTTGTCACAAGGGAGTGGGTTCACCAGGTGACATCACCAGGGGCCCCCGCCCCTTAGTTATTAAAGAGCAGGATCTGGGGGCCGCCTTGTTAAAGGGGGCTTCAAGATTCCGATAAGCCCCCTGCCCACAGACCCCCACAACCACTGGGCAGGGTTGTGGGGAAGAGGCTCTTGTCCTTGAATTATTTTTCCCATCATGGGTGTGAGTGGGGCCCCATGTCAAGGTTTGCCTAAAGCTCACAAAGCCTAGAGCCGCCCCTGCAGGAGAGTCAGGACGCTCTCTACATTGCAGATAGAGAAAGGAGCTGTGTGTTAGTGGGCATCCTGACTCTCCTGTAGTCCAAGGGAGAGGGCAAGCATGACACTCCACACCAGGGAGAAAGCCTTGCATTACTGTGTGGAGTTACAGACAGAAGAACAGGAAGTGAGGATTTCTCAGAAGAAATAAGGACATTTAAAAGCAAAATGGAAGGATGAGGTAAGTGAAGGAGGACGGCACTAAGGTAAAGGAAGCTATTTAGGAAAACAAAATTGTACCTTTACAACCCCTTAACTCAGTCTCTAAAATACTGTGCCGTATTTCCATGCACAAAAGCATAGCATGTCTCTTGCAGGTAACAAGCTGCTACATTTACAGATATACACTCACCGGCCACTTTTGTTCAATTGCTTGGTAACACAAATTGCTAATCAGCCCATCACATGGCAGAAACTCAATGCATTTAGGCATCTATACGTGGTAACAACCACTTGCTGAAGTTCAAACCGAGCAACAGAATGGAGTAAAAAGGAGATTTAAGTGACTTTGAACATGGTATGGTTGTTGGTGCCAGATGGGCTGGTCTGAGTAATTTAACCACTTTTGCCCTGGAAGATTTTACCCCCTTCCTGACCAGAGCACTTTTTGCAATTTGGCACTGCGTCGCTTTAACTGACAATTGTGCAGTGTCATGCAATGCTGTACCCAAACAAAATTTGCATCCTTTTTTACATACAAATAGAGCTTTCTTTTAGTGGTATTTGATCATCCCTGCGGTTTTTATTTTTTGCACTATAATCAAAAAAAGGCCGACAATTATGAAAAAAATTTTTTTTTTACTATAATACATATTCAATAAACAAAATGTAAAAAAACACATATGTATTCATCAGTTTAGCCCAATATGTATTTGCTATTTATTATGATTAACACAATCTCACCATTAGTATCTAACCCATTTGCAATGGCCATGCTGTTCTTTAACCACTTCCATACTGGGCCCTTAAACACCCTCCTGACCAGACCAATTTTCAGCTTTCGGTGCTCTTACACTTTGAATGACAATTACTCAGTCATGCAACACTGTACCCAAATGATTTTTTTGTCCTTTTTTTTCCCACAAATAGAGCTTTCTTTTGGTGGTATTTGATCACCTCTGCGTTTTGGATTTTTTGCGCTATTAATGAAAAAAGACCGAAAATTTGGAAAAAAAATGATTTTTTCTTAGTTTCTGTGATAAAATTTTGCAAATTATTAATTTTTCTTCATAAATTTTGACCACAATTTATACTGCTACACGTCTTTGATAAAAATAACCCAAAGTTTTTGGAAATTATTTGGTCTGTGTGAAAGTTTTAGAGTCTACAAGCTATAGTGCAAATCATAAAAAAATATCACATCTGATCACACCTGATGTACTGAAGGCCTATCTCATTTCTTGAGACCCTAACAAGCCAGGAATGCCCACAGATGGCACTGATGAGGTGGCACAGATGGCACTGAGGCAGCACAGATGGCACTGAGGCGGCACAGATGGCACTGAGATGGGTACTGATGTGCACCGATGAGGCCTGTGTTCTGGTGGGCACTGATGAGGCAGCACAGATGGCACTAATGAGGCGGCACAGATGGCACTAATGAGGTGGCACAGATGGCACTGAGATGGGTACTGATGAGATGGGTACTGATGTGCACTGATTGACTGTGGCACAGGTGGGCACTGATGAGGTGGCACAGGTGGGCACTGATGAGGTGGCACAGGTGGGCACTGATTTCAGATGTGCAATGAGGTGGCAGATGGGCACAGGTGGTACTGGTGGCACATGTGGGCACGGTGGCACAGGTGGGCATGGTGGTACTGGTGGGCACGGTGGTACTGGTGGGCACAGGTGGGCACACGGTGGTACTGGGGGGCACACTGTGGTATTGGGGAGCACACAGTGGTACTGGGGGGCACTGTGGTACTGTGGGGGGCACTGTGGTGGGCACTGTGGGGGGCACTGTAGTACTGGGGGGGTACTGTGTGGGGCACTGTAGTACTGCGGGGGGCACAGGTGGTGGCACTGGTTAGTCATTTTTTTTTTTTTATCGCTGGTTACTTTGATTTCTCTCCCCTCCTCACACGCGGTGTCTGTGTGAGGAGGGGAGAGCCGGAAATGAGAGATGATCTCATATGTTTACATATGAGATCATCTCTCATTGGCTGCACAGATCGCGCTGTAAATAGCCGCTGCGATTGGCTATTTACCGCGATCTGTGTTTGGCTGTGTCCAAGGGACACGGCCAGCACAGCAGTTCCCCGATGCGCGCTCGGGAGCGCGTGCGGGGAACAAGCAAAGGGGCGGCCGTAAAAAGACGGCCTGTTAGAGATTGAGAGCCGCACTGCGGCCGTACAAAGTCCTACGGCCGTCAGCTAGTGGTTAAGATCATCCCAGGCCGCTCAGTGTATTCTCACTGTTGTACTAAAAAAATGCTTAATATCCAGAAATCTAAAATGTATGCACTTGTTTATCGACCGCACGTAGCAGATGGATGTATCAAATCTTACACATATTTAGAGACCCTGTACTCAGGACAAATAGGAGAAACTAATTTGGTGAAAATATTTGGAATAGTAATAATTATACAAAACACATACCAAACAAACTAAAACTTGAATATTTTTTTGCCCATTTCTCTGTTTATTATAAAATAATAAATAAACATGATTATAAAATTAAGGTTTGATATTTGCAAAAAAAAAGTATGGAAATATTTTGTGTGCAAAGTGTTTTAAAAGGTATTGTTGAAAAAATGGTGCTTACCAAAACTTCAAAACTTGTTCTGGTCAGAAAAGTTTTGATTACCCCGGGACCAGGGCCATCTTTAATATTGCTTGGATCTTGGGCAAACATTTTCTTGAGCTAACCCCTATGCAATTTCGCTCTCACATGACCCTCCCCCATACTACCCCCATTATTACACAGGACCCCCCTTCCCCATACTACACCCATCATTCCACAGGACCCTCACCCACATACTAGCCCCATCATTACACAGGACCGGCTCCCTCCACAGACCCGTGCACCCCCCTGCACCCCCCAGCGGTTTCACCTTGATAGGGTCCAGAGGATGTCAGGCAAACATCAGGCACACTCTGCCGAACGCTCTGGTAAACAAGTTCTTCAGTGGGCCCATGGTCTGCAGCTTGTCAAACATGGTGAGGGAGAGGGGTTCAGTGTGACTGTGCTCGGGACAAACAGGCACTCTCCCCAGACAAGGTTTATCTTACCGAGCTGGCCAATCACCGCCTAGGCTGCAGACTTAAAGGAGCACTAAAGGAAAATCATTTTTTGCTGAAATGACTGTTTACAGGGTATAGAGACATAAAAGTTAACTGATTCCTTTTAAAAATGATTAAAATAGATTAAATTCAATCATATAATGTGCCTGTAGTTTCACTTTCGTTTTTAAACTGGTTTCATGTTTATGTAAAGTAAAGAGACCCACAGAACAAAAACAAACAAATCCAGGGCAGTGTTTTGTTTTTAAAATGAATCTGATTGGTTCTGAGGAGTTTTAGACACACAGCTTGGACCACAGTGAAAAGCTGCCATGAGATTTTTCATAAGGAGCCAGACAAGCAGGAAGTGTGGAGATCAGAGCAGAATTACAGCAACTTCAAAGCAAAAACGAACAATGAGGACATGAAACCAGTAGTGCAGTAAGGTATAGGAAGCTATTTAGCTAAAAAAAAAATTCCTTTAGTGATCCTTTAACACCCAACCAATTACCAGTGCCCCCAACATTCAATTCTGCCCTCATCTCATGAGTGTTAACCAGATCAACTTATTAACTATTGGCGGGCAGTGACGCCGGCTCAAGTGGAAGCTCAGCTGCCACAAAAATGACTGGGCCTGGGGCAGCTGTCCCTTTAGACCTGTGTTAAAGATGGTCCTGCCTGGGACTTGATAGGACAAAACCAGCATATGTAAAATAGCAGTTGAAAATAAAACTTTGCTACTTATGACAAATGATAAGTAAGGTCATCGAGCGCATGCCTGGGGTTAGATCACCAAAACTCCTGCCTGAGAGTCAAGACAAACTAGCAATTGTGGAGGAAAACGTAGGCACACCATTAGACCCATATTTAGACTTTTAAATGACTGAGTTATACCTTTGAGGGACCATGTTGTGTAGAGCAATCAAGCATTGCATGCGAGTTACAAGTTTAGACCTTGAATTTAAATCATTTAAACAATTCTTATACAATGGGCAGCTTTGCATGTATACAGTTTGTGGGACAATATGCTTTCTTCAGTGCCAGTAATTTATCTTTGTATTTCCTGGTTATTTACTGTATATATGAATCAGGTTTGCTTTCTGTCATTCAATGACCTATATTTATATTTGCCTTGAGGTTGTCTCATTTCATGCATCACTTTTTATTGTTTGGTGTCTTGACAGCTGTATAAATTAGCTACCATCATTTACAATAATATATACATAGTTAGTCAGGTTGAAAAAAGACACAAGTCCATCCAGTTCAACCACACAAAAATAAACAAACAAAATAAAAAACACAGTACAATCCCATACACCCAACTCCATACCGTTGATCCAGAGGAAGGCAAAAAACCCCAGCAGAGCATGATCCAATTTGCTACAGCAGGGGAAAAAATTCCTTCCTGATCCCCCGAGAGGCAATCGGATTTACCCTGGATCAACTTTACCTACAAATCTTAGTACTCAGTTATTTTATGTACATTTAGGAAAGTATCCAGGCCTTTCTTAAAGCAATCTACTGAGCTGGCCAGAACCACGTCTGGAGGGAGTCTGTTCCACATTTTTACAGCTCTTACTGTGAAAAAGCCTTTCTGTATTTGGAGGTGAAATCTCTTTTCCTCTACACGTAAAGAGTGCCCCCTTGTCCTCAGTGTTGACCGTAAAGTGAATAACTCAACACCAAGTCCACTGTATGGACCTCTTATATATTTGTACATGTTGATCATATCCCCCCTTATTCTCCTCTTCTCAAGAGTGAATAGATTTAGTTCTTCTAATCTTTCCTCATAGCTGAGCTCCTCCATGCCTCTTATCAGTTTGGTTGCCCTTCTCTGCACTTTCTCCAGTTCTCCGATGTCCTTTTTGAGAACTGGTGCCCAAAACTGAACTGCATATTCCAGATGAGGTCTTACTAATGATTTGTACAGGGGCAAAATTATATCTCTGTCTCTGGAGTCCATACCTCGCTTAATACAAGAAAGGACTTTGCTCGCTTTGGAAACCGCAGCTTGGCATTGCATGTTATTATTGAGCTTATGATCTACCAAGACCCCCAGATCCTTCTCCACTACAGATCCCCCCCAGTTGTACTCCCCCTAGTATGTATGATGCATGCATATTCTTAGCCCCCAAGTGCATAACTTTACATTTATCAACATTAAACCTCATCTGCCACTCAGTCGCCCAATTAGACAGAGCATTGAGGTCGGCTTGTAAATTGGCGACATCCTGCAAGGACGTTATTCCACTGCATAGCTTGGTGTCATCTGCAAAGACAGAAATGTTACTTTTGATCACAGACCCAATATCATTTATAAATATATTGAAAAGTAAGGGTCCCAGCACTGAACCTTGGGGTACACCACTGATAACATTGGACCATTCAGAGTAAGAATCATTAACCACGACTCTCTGAATTCTGTCTTTCAGCCAGTTTTCTATCCATTTACAAACTGATATATCCAATCCTGTAGACCTTACCTTACACATGAGCCGTGTGTGCGGAACTGTATCGAACGCTTTTGCAAAATCCAAATATATCACGTCCACAGCCACGCCTCTGTCCAGGGTTTTACTTACCTCTTCATAAAAGGAAATCAGGTTTGTCTGACAACTTCTGTCTTTCATGAATCCATGTTGTCTGCTGCTTAGATAGTTTTTTTCCAGCAAGAACTCATCCATGTGGTCTTTTATTAATCTCTCCAGTATCTTCCCAACTATAGAAGTTAGACTAACAGGTCTATAGTTACTTGGCAAAGACTGTGTTCCCTTTTTAAATATGGGCACCACATTGGCCCTGCGCCAATCCAGTGGTACTATTCCTGTCATTAATGAGTCCCTAAATATTAGATACAATGGCTTTGAAATGACAATGAGCTCAATTCTTTTAGGATCCGTGGATGGATGCCATCTGGTCCAGGTGCTTTATCCACCTTTATTCTGTCTAAATATTTCTGGACCATATCACTTTTGAGCCATTGTTGATTTGGGGCTGTGTCACTCCCACCTCCATTATGGACATGAGCTCCCCCATGCTCCATTGTATACACAGCGCTGAAGAAAGCATTTAATACATTTGCCTTCTCTTTGTCCCCAGTCACCCACTCTAGATTATTTTGTAAGGGGCCTACATGCTCAGACTTCACCTTTTTACTATTAATATATTTAAAGAATTTTTGGGGGTTTGTCCTACTATCTTTTGCAATCTGTCGTTCGTTTATATTCTTTGTAACATTTAAACAACACTAGTGTTCCTTCATTTTTATATTTTTTAAAAGCTACTTTCTTATTGTTTATAGCTTTTTTTACTTTGACCGTGAGCCACATAGGTTTTAGTTTTAGCTTTTTAAACTTATTGCCCATGGGAATATACTTTGCAGTGAGGTTCCACACAGTCTTTTTGAAGAATTCTCATGTCTGTTCTGTGTTCATGGGTGCCAATAGTCCCTCCCAGTCCAAGTCCTGGAGAGCAGCCCTCATCCTTGGAAAATTTGCTCTCTTAAAATTTTGTGTTTTAATATTTCCTGTATGTATTTCTTGCTTATAGTTAACATTAAATGAAATCATGTTATGATCACTGCTACCCAGGTGTTCCTTTATCTGAACATTAGTAATAAGCTCTGCATGGTTTGAGATTATCAGGTCCAACAGAGCATCATTCCTAGTTGGGGCCTCAATAAACTGCACCATAAAATTGTCCTGCAATAGGTTTTTAAATTTTTGTCCTTTAACTGTCCCAGAAGTGCCATTAATCCAGTAAATTTCTGGGTAGTTAAAATCCCCCATTATTATCACCGTCCCAGCCCTTGCAGCCCTTTCCATCTGTGCAAGAAGCTGAGTCTCCACCTCCTCATTAACATTGGGTGGTTTATAACAAACTCCAATGATTAATTTTGAACTACGCACATCTGTATGCAGTTCCACCCATAATGCTTCAGCCTCATCACACTCTCCATCAACCAGGTTCTCTTTCACGCTTGCTTTGAGGTCACTTCTCACATAGAGACAGACCCCTCCACCTTTCCTTTTTACCCTGTCTTTCCGAAAGAGAGCATAGCCAGGAATATTAATAGCCCAGTCATGTGAGGATTGTAGCCAAGTTTCAGCAATACCGATTACATCATAGCTCTCCTCATGCCCCTATTATACAAATCGCCTATATTTTTCCCAACAGTGCCATTCACATTCTATTTCTTACTAATTTGTTACAGGTGCAGTAAATTAAAACTGCTTTTACATTAATGTGTCTAGTGATGTAGAACATATTTATAAACAGTTAGTTATACTGCTATGGTTATTTTAACCAGTTGATGACCTCCTAGGGCATATGGTGCATGCTTTAAACAAGTAGCTTGGGTGTACACCATAAGGCCTCATCCACACTGTATGCCCTTGACGCTTTTTGCTCCTACAGGAGCTTAGCAGAAGCAAAAATGCAGTAAAAAGCCGCGTTTTACATGGGCGTTAATGCACATTCACACATCTGGCCTTAATACATTCTATTGGCGAGTGGATTCTCTGCTGATAGCAGAATGTAAACAAAACAGCCCGAAATAGCTGGTTGTTAAAGGAGTTGTAAACCCTCTTGACTTTTCACATTTGACCTATACATTAACCACTTAAGGACCACTTCATGCCGATGTACGTCGGCAGAATGGCACGGCTGGGCACAAGGGTGTACAGGCACGTCCCCTTTAAGATCCCAGCCGTAGGTCGTGCGCTGGCGGCGTGCTCTCAACCCAGTCCTGAGCTACATGACCGCGCCCATGGGAGCCATGGACCCGATCGCCACCGGTGTCCCCAGATCGGGTCACAGAGCTGAAGAACGGGGAGAGGTAAACAAACCTTTCCCCGTTCTTCCTAGTGGCATAGGGAACGACGATCAGTGACGTGTCACGCCAGGCCACGCCCCCTACAGTAAGAATCACACACTAGGGCATACTTAACCCCTACAGCGCCACCTAGTGGTTAACCCTATTCACTGCCAGTGTAATTTTCACAGTATCAGTGCATTTTTATAGCACTGATCGCTGTAAAAATGACAATGGTCCCAAAAATATGTCAAAAGTGTCAGATATGTCTGCCATAATGTCGCGGTCATGATAAAAATCGCTGATCGCCACCATTACTAGTAAAAAAATAATTATTAATAAAAATGCCATAAAACTATCCCCTATTTTGTAGACGCTATAACTATTGCGAAAACCGATCAATAAACGCTTATTGCGTTTTTTTTTACCAAAAATATGTAGACAAATATGTATCAGCCTAAACTGAGGGAAAAAATTTTTTGGGGGATATTTATTATAGCAAAAAGGAAAAAATATTTAATTTTTTTCAAAATTGTCGCTCTATTTTTGTTTATAGCGCAAAAAATAAAAACCACAGAGGTGATCAAATACCACCACGTTGCACGACCGCGCAATTGTCAGTTAAAGCAATGCAGTGCCGAATCGCAAAAATTGGCCTGGTCCTTTAGCTACAAGCTACATGGTAAGGGGCTTAAGTGGTTAAGGTGAAAAATCTTCTGCTCTGCAGCTGCCCCCCAGAGCCCCCCTTTTTCTTACCTGAGCCCAATCGTTCCAGCGATGGGGACGAGCATAGCCGCTCTAGCCGCTGTTTCTGGTTCTCATTGGATAGATTGATAGCAGCAGGAGCCATTGGCCCCCGCTGCTATCAATAAAATCCAGTGACATAGGAGCGGCGGGCAGGGCTAAGTTCTGCTGTCTGTGTCCATGGACGCAGCAGCAGGACTCAGGAGCACATCTGCACAAGTGCCCCCATGGAAAGCGGCTCTCCACGGGGACACTCAATGAAGAGGAGGAGCCAGGAACACTGTCGGGGGACCCCAGAAAAAGAGGACTGGGGCCGTTCTGTGCAGCACAGAGCAGGTAAGTATAACATGTTTGTTATTAAAAAAAACAAAAAAACCTTTACAAATCACTTTAAGAAGCGGGTGGCCAACGCGTCCTTAAAAACGATGACTCACCTGCTGTCAGTGGGGTTCTCCACTGACAGGATGGGACTGGCCTACCAGGATACCGGGACATTTCCCGGTAGGCTGCCTGCCCTGGGGCTGCTTTGAGCTAAGCCGAGGCTGTGGGCGGCTGCAGCGCTCCTCTCCCTCCTCCTGTCACACACAGCAGGCACGGAGTTCAGAGTGAAACGTTCGGCTGCGTTGCCTGTAACAAAGATCCCGTCCTCTTCCTAGACCAGCTTGTGTGATGGACGCAGTGTTCTGTCTATCACACAAGCTGGTCTAGGAGGAAGGCGGTCTGTGACACAGCAAGAGATGGATGCCTGCTGTGTGTAATCCAGCCAGGTACTGACTGTAGTGAGACTGCAATGATGAGCACGGTAAGGCTGCAATGGGCATGGTAAGGCTGTAATGGGCATGTTAAGGCTGCAATGGGCATGGTAAGGCTACAATGGATATGGTAAGGCTGCAATGGACATGGTAAGGCTGCAATGGGCATTGTAAGGCTATAATGGACATGGTAAGGCTGCAATGGACATGGTAAGGCTGCAATGGACATGGTAAGGCTGCAATGGGCATAGTAAGGCTGTAATCTGTATGGTAAGGCTGCAATGGGCATGTTAAGGCTGCAATTGTGGGCATGGTAAGGCTGCAATGGGCATGTTAAGACTGAAATTATGGGCACGGTGAGGCTGCAATTATGGGCACGGTAAGGCTGCAATTATGGGCACAGTAAGGCTGAACTTGGCATGGTAAGGCTGCAATTATGGGCACGGTAAGGCTGCAATTGTGGGCAAGGTAAGGCTGCAATGGGCATGGTAAGGCTGCAATTTTGGGCACAGTGAGGCTGAAATGATGGGTACAGTAAGACTGCAATTATGGGCACAGTGAGGCTGCATTGATGGGTACAGTGAGGCTTTATTGATGGGCACAGTGAGGCTGCAATGATGGGCACAGTGACGCTGCAATGATGGGCACAGTGAGGCTGCATTGATGGGTACAGTGAGGCTGCATTGATGGGTACAGTGAGGCTGCATTGATGGGTACAGTGAGGCTGCATTGATGGGCACAGTGAGGCTGCATTGATGGGCACAGTGAGGCTGCAATTCTGGGCACACTGAGGCTGCATTGATGGGTACAGTGAGGCTGCATTGATGGGCACAGTGAGGCTGCATTGATGGGCACAGTGAGGCTGCATTGATGGGCACAGTGAGGCTGCAATGCTGGGCACACTGAGGCTGCATTGATGGGCAGTGAGGCTACATTGATAGGTACAGTGAGGCTGCAATGATGGGCACAGTGAGGCTGCAATGATGGGCACAGTGAGACTGCATTGATGGGCAGTGTGGCTGCATTGATGGGCAGTGAGGCTGCATTGATAAGTACAGTGAGGCTGCAATGATGGGCACAGTGAGGCTGCATTGATGGGCAGTGAGGCTGCATTGATGGGTACAGTGAGGCTGCATTGATGTGTACAGCGTGGCTGCATGGGTGGGCATAGTCAGGCTGCATGGACTGGCAGAGAGGCTGCATTGATGGGCACAATGAGGCTTCATCTCCTGTACCATGCCTGCAGCCTCCAACATCTCCTGTACCATGCCCGCAGCCTCTGACATCTCCTGTACCATGCCCACAGCCTCTGACATCTTGACATCTTCTGTGCCATGCCCATAGCCTCTGACATCTCCTGTACCATGCCCGCAGCCTCTGACATCTTGACATCTTCTATACCATGCTCACAGCCTCTGACATCTCCTGTATCATGTCTGCAACCTCTGACCATCTCCTCTACTATGCCTGCAGCCTCTAATTATCTCTTGTATAATGTCCATAACCTCTGACCATCTCTTGTCTTATATCATGTCTGCAGTCTCTGAGGGAGTCTGGAGAGTCAAGAATGGGAGCGCCACCGGGATGGGGGTCATGGGAGAAGTCAGACTTGTGTGAACTATGGAGAGAAGACTATAGGAAAACCAGAGCCACCAAGCTGGAGCCGACTGATTGAGCCCTGCAAGGTGCACCTCAGAGAAGTTCAGTGACAGCACCACCAGGCCAGTCTGAGGGGGGGGGGGGGGGTCACTGATGTAAGGGGGGGAGTGAATACACAAATGTAAGGGGACACTGATATAAAGGTTTCCCTCTTATATCAGTAACCCACCCCCCTTACCTTAGTGTATTCTTTCTGCGGAAGGTCGTCTCTGGTCATCAGAATCCCCCCACATTCCCAGAGTCCCAGGTGTCTCCCTTGATAATTGCTCCACTTTTACCACTTTTAACTGGAATTTCATGTTTTATATATGTATATATATGTATGTGCTTTTATATCTATATATAATACGCTCTTCAAATGTGTTTTAAAATGCATGGTTTTCTCTTTTATGAACAAGAAAATAATGACGTTATGCTGTTGCGCTAGTATAATAATGCTATGGGGCTGGTATGACATTTTTTCCAGGGCTGGTTTTTATTCCCAGTCCGGCCCTGTCCACTGACAGGAAAATGTTAACAAGAGAGCCAGGATCTGGTATAGATTTTAGGGGGACCCCACGACAAAAAAATAAAAATAGAATCTATACCAGGCTCTTATCTGAACATGCAGGCAAGAAAAGAGGGGGACCAGCGAGTGCCCCCTGCAAACCATACCAGGTCACATTCCCTCAACAGGGGGTGTTTTGGGGAGGGGGGTTCTTTCCCCTTCCCAAAACACCTTTAGCTAGATTCAGAAAGAGTTAGGCCGGCGTATCAGTAGATACGCCGACCTAACTCGGAATCTGCGCCGTCCTAAGTTTAAGTGTATTCTCAAACTGAGATACACTTAAACCTATCTAAGATACGACGGCTTGCGCCGTCGTATCTTAGGGTGCAATATTTAGGCTGGCCGCTAGGTGGTGCTTCCGTTGAGTTTGGCGTAGAATATGTAAATGCATAGCTACACCTATTCATGAACGTACGTGCGCCCGTCGCAGTAAAGATACGCCGTTTACATAAGGCGTTTTCCGGCGTAAAGTTATTCCATCAAATAGCTGGACTAGTCAATGTTAAGTATGGCCGTCGTTCCCGCGTCGAAATTTGAAAATGTTACGTCGTTTGCGTAAGTCGTCCGTGAATAGGGCTGGACGTAATTTACGTCCACGTCGAAACCAATACGTCCTTGCGGCGTACTTTGGAGCAATGCACACTGAGATATGTACATGGACGGCGCATGCGCCGTTTGTAAAAAACGTCAATCACGTCGGGTCACAGTTAATATACATAAAACACGCCCCCCACATCCTCATTTGAATTAGGCGCGCTTACGCCGGCCTATTCACGCTACGCCGCCGTAACTTAGGAGGCAAGTACTTTGTGAATACAGTACTTGCCTCTCTGACTTACGGCGGCGTAGTGTAAATACGCTACGCTACGCTGCCGCAAAGATGCGCGCCCCTACCTGAATCCAGCTTCTTGTCTCTGTGTTGAGGACAACAAAGGGCCTCTTCCCTACATTGGCCCAATAGTTGTGGGGTGTGGGTGGTGACCAATCAAACTCTGGGAGCCCCCGAGTCCTGCCCCCCCCGCCCCCAATATTTTGTATCTAACCCTGGAGCAGTGGCTTCTTTAACCACGTGTCTACCAGGAAAACAATTTCATTTTTTTTGCAAACGTGTAAAGATCAGCTTTTTTCACTAGAAATTACTGAAAAGCAGAGATCCTGGAAAATAAAATGTTGGTAGTTGCATTTTTTTTATATAGCATGATATTTATCAAGCACATTTTTAGGAAAAAATTCATTAATATGAATCTTATCTCATTTTTTGGGGTAAAATTTTATAGATGGGGGTGCATCAATTACTGCAAATAGATACATGTCCAACGTTAGCAACATTTGCAACTATACCTCACACGTGTGGCACAATTGATGTTTACATACATGTGCTCACCCTACACTGTGCTTTTTATATAGGGTGGGTGTAGGGTTGATAGGGGTGCTTTAAAAAAAAATAATGTTTATTGTTTTATTGTTTATTATTTTATTGTTTCGATTTTCTTTTTTTTACTTTATTGTTATCACAAGGTGGATAGAAAGCCCCCAATGTGATAGCATGGGCAGGTGACAGGTACTCTTTAGGGAGACATTGGGGGTCTTTGAGACGCTTCAATGCAACTACATTGTATTTCAGCACAGATTGTGCTTGAATAGCTGCATCTTTGGCTACACTAGCCAAGGAATGACAGCTATGACCCTGGAGGTCATTATGATGCCTCCGGGGTCATTAGATGCAGGATGGATCAGGGAACTTTGCACATTTTGGAATTTACAGCTGATTTGTATGGAAATATGCAAAACAAATGCAAGGTTTTTCCTCTCTTAGAGCTAGTTCACACCATGGAAACTTAGTCTGGGTGCCAGGGCCATAACTAGAATCTTCAGAGCCCCGATGCAAGAAACTATAATGGGCCCCCCTGACCACTCCTTCCTATCCGACCCCCAAGTTTTTGGGAGGGTGTCCATGGATATCCTCCCAGAACTCTGCCTCCCGTATGCCCCCTGGAACAAGCATCCAGCACAACCACGGCTGCCCTTTGCCACATGATTAGCTGATCACATGTAAACAGCCCTTTCCTCCCACACTGTCTGTGTAAGGAAAGGAGAGGCATTACATGTCAGTATATTGTTTACACTGATAATCAGTGCTGCCTACCAGTGCTCATCAATGCCACCCATCAGTGCTGCATTTCAGTGCCGCCTATCAGTGCTTATCAATGCTGCCTATCAGTGCTGCCTTTTAGTGCTCATCAATACTGCCTATCAGTGCTGCATTTCAGTACTCCCTATCAGTGCCCATCAATGCCGCCTATCAACGTCCATCAGTGCCACCTATTGATGCTGCTTATCAGTGCTCAATGCCCATCAGTGCCGCTAATCGGTGCCCATCAATTCTGCTTATCAGTGCTGCCTATCAGTGCTCATCAATAATGCCCCTCAGTGCCGCCTATCAGTGCTCATCAATAATGCCTATCAGTGCCATCTATCATAGATTATCAATGCCCATCAGTGCCACGCTGCCTATCCATGCCACAGATCATTACTCATCAATGCCACCTATCAGTGCTGCGTATCAGTGCCCAAAAATGCCTCCTATCAGCACTGCCTATCAGTGCAGGCGATCAGTGGTCATCAATGCCCCCTGCCTCCTCAGCACAGCTCTGAGCAGAGAGCATATCTCTCATACAGCTCAGAGCCGACAGTTCTCACTGCTTCCCCCTCCCTCCACTCTCGCACCGGATTACACAGCTGATCTGCTCCTTTTTTTTAAAGCAAGAGTGTTCGGTCACATCAGCAAACCTGTGAGATCAGCAGGCTTGGTGCTGCTTTTAAAATTCAACATCAAAACAGTGTTACAGACTTCTAATTACTGCATTTCACTATATAAGCCGAGTTTACTGTAAAAAATAACTGCGAAAAGCAAGACTTCTAACTCTAGGCTTACTGCGGACGATTGTGGGTGTACCAAGATGGCTGGGAGGCAACATCTCTTCGGCTGCGCATTGTGGCTTTCTGATGGGTAGCGGTATCTGATAGAACACTGGTTCACACTGTGACGACCTGTCAGGCGGCTAAGTCGCCTGACAAGTCACGCTCCATGCAGTGCAATGGAACCGTTCTAATGGGAGCGACTCAGTGCAATGGAACCATTCTAATTGTTGGCTACTTCAGAGCGGCTTGCATTGACTTGCATTAAAGAAGTGGTTTGCAAGCCGCGCTGAGGTCGTGCTATCCGGGGGGGCTTTAGATTCGGACTACTTCGAAGCCGTCCTAGTGTGAACCGGCACTTAATGAGCTGTTAATGGCAGTATTGAAAAAAACACAAATGCTTTAAATATAATGCTTGGGCGAAACCTTAAAAGCCCTATGTGGTATTACGAAACAGCATGGCTTTGATGAACATTCTCAGCGACAGCAAACACTATCAGCACATACAGGCCCAGATTCACAGAGAGCGGGCGCACAATACGCTACGCCGACGCAGCGCAGAGAGGCGAGCATGGAATTCACAAAGCCACTGCTCCCAAAACTGCGCTGGGTTTCGAAGGCATAAGTCGGCGTAGGTGGAAGTGGGCGTGAGCCATGCAAATGAGGCGTGACCCCATGCAAATGATGGGCCGAGCGCCAGACAGATACGTATCACCAACTGCGCATGCGCTGGGATGTGGATGCATCCCTCTGCGCATGCTCAAAACCACGTCGGAACAACTGCCTAAACTACGTCTGATCACTGCGTACGGCGTGAATGTAACCTACGCCCAGCCAGACACATGACCAGCGTAAAATACGCCGACTTGAGTTCCCTGGTGCAGACCTTTGCATGTCTGCTGCTGGGTTACACCTGCTTTATGGGGCTTAACTTTACACCGGACGTACAACTTACGCGCACATCGCGCAGCCTGTGTCGGGCGCACGTACGTTCGTTAATTGCCGTATTTCCCTCATTTGCACATTTGAATGGCTAAACAATGGAAGCGCCACATGCGTCCAGCCTAAATGTGCGCCTACGCTACGCCGGCGTAGGCAAGTTATGTTGGCGTGTTTAAGCCTGTTTTTAGGCGTATCTTAGTTTGTGGGTCCGGCGCACAGATACAACAGCGCATATTTGCACTCACGCGGCGTATCTTGAGATACGTCGGCGCAAGTGCTTTGTGAATCCGGGCCACAGTGTTTAACTGTTATATATTATTTTGTATTAACAATTAGCTTGGCTAACATACAGCAGCATTCCAATCTGATTAATTTCAGTTAAAAAAAAACTCCCCCCCAAGTAGTTTTAGCACTGATAACTTTTGATTCAAATGGTAATACACCTGCTTTGAGTGGTGGATGAAAATTGGCAAGTAGTTCACTGTGACTGTCCCTGTTCTCACTGATGTAAAACTCTTCTGCCACTGGCCAATTTCTGTCAAGTTCTCATTAAAAATTCACAATGGTTACGGGATCAGGCAGAACTTTCTGTCCCCCTGGGCAAAATGTCCAGGTAATGGAACACTGGCAGTAGTGTATTTAGGTTTTGTGCTGCCCTAGGCCTGACTAAACTCGTGCACCATGTAAATGGAGTTGATCTGCGTTATCCCCAAGGAGGGAGGTGAAAAATAGTGCCACAAAGTGCAAAAAATTCCACCACAATGAAGTGAATGTTATTGTTCCTACTAGGACACAATACTAAAATGTGACATAAAAATATGACAAGGTGCTGCAATTATAAATTAGTTGGAATAGTAAACTAAGGATATGTGATGGGATAAAAAATAATGCGCAACCTGAAAAAATCGCTTAAAAATTAGTGACTAACAAATCACATAATCAGCGACTAATAAAGTGAATCTATATGTGTATGAGTATATAAACTTAGAACAAAAACGTGTGGAAAAATTATTCTCAATAAAACATATGTGATGATGGCAAGCAGCAGTGTGATGAACAAATGCCGCACACCCTCAGTGAAGATCCTGTATGGTCATTCAAGTCCAAACGGAAAATAATAATGATAATAAGTGGCAGTCTAAAAAGTAACAAGTAACAACTTGGAAGCCCAAAAATTAGCAAAAGAGATGTAGCAAAAAACTGCAGGTATTCAATCAAAAAACACAGGAGCAGGGATATAAATCTTCAGTATTAAGCTTCCGTCAAATAGGGTAGATAAATGTCCGCTTACCGACTCAGGTGGACCTCTATTACGTAGTTCATACGAGCTCAGCACACAAGGATTGGTTCACCAGGCTCCGGACATGGAAGTGAATCCACAGCAGATAATCCTCTTCACCTCTCCATGGAACACCGAACACTCCCTTCGATCAGCTGGATCTTTATCTTAGCGCATATGCACCATCTCCTCTCAGGACAGTGACAGGGGCGTTCAGTGAGCAGTTTGGATCATAAAAAAGAGGAAAACTTCATGGTGCAGTATGAAAAAACAGATAACCTTTATTTGAATAAAGCGGGTTACTGACATCCAAAAATATAAAACTAATCTAAAAACAGACTGCCAGCGGCTGCTCACGCCAAACCAGCTGGAGTATGATGACGTCAGAGTCCTTAGCTCCACCTGACGCTGCGTTTCTCCGTACAAGGCGTCCACTGGGAAAGGAGGCTCATCATCACATATGTTTTATTGAGAATAATTTTTCCACATGTTTTTGTTCTAAGTTTATATACTCATACACATATATATTCACTTTATTAGTCGCTGATTATGCGATTTGCTAGTCACAAATTTTTAAGCGATTTTTCAGGTTGCGCATTATTTCTTATCCCTAAACTCGTGCACCCCCTAATTTAAATATGACCCACCCTTCTTGTCAAGGCCACACCCCTTGCTGTTTAAGACCTGCCCTGAAATGATCAAATGGGGACATTAGTTCTGAGGGCCTGGGGGGGCACACATTTCTGATATTTTTATGGAGAGAACTAAGAAGATATAACCATGCCAATGGTGCAGCAGAAAACACAGCACAGTGAGGAAGTGTTGTGGTCCAGGATGATAGGACAGTCAAAATTGGCGCCCCCCCACACAGTTGCGGAATGCCGGCCGCCCGCATACCAGAAGCAGTGCGGCCACTTTAAAAGAGATGGTGGTGGACAGAAAAGGGGGTTGAGTGAGAGAGGTGAGGCTGAGAGAGAGAGGTGAGGATGAGAGAGAGAGAGACGTGAGGCTGAGAGAGAGAGAGATGTGAGGCGGAGAGAGAGAGAGAGAGAGAGAGAGAGGTGAGGCTGAGAGAGAGAGAGAGAGAGGTGAGGCTGAGAGAAAGAGAGGTGAGGCTGAGAGAGAGAGAGAGGTGAGGCTGAGAGAGAGAGAGAGAGAGAGAGAGAGAGAGAGAAAGAGGTGAGGCTGAGAGAGAGAGAGAGAGGGGCTCAGATAGAGAGGGGCTAAAAGAGAGGGGCTCAGAGAGAGAGAGGGCTGAGAGAGAAAGAGGGGCTCAGAGAGAGGGTAGTGGACAGAGAGAGGGGCTGAGAGAGAGAGGTGGGGCTGAGAGAGGGGCTCAGAGAGGGGGCTGAGAAAGAGAGAGAGAGAGGTGGGGCTGAGAGAGAGGGGCTCAGAGAGAGGGTAGTGGACAGAGAAAGGGGCTGAGAGAAAGAGGGGCTCAGAGAGGGGGCTGAGAGAGAGAGGGGCTCAGAGAGAGGGTAGTGGACAGAGAGATGGGGCTTAGAGAGAGAGAGAGGTGCGGCTGAGAGAGAGGGTAGTGGACAGAGAGAGGGGCTCGGATAGGGGGCAGAGAGAGAGGGTAGTGGACAGAGAGAGAGAGGTGGGGCTGAGAGAGAGGGGCTCAGAGAGAGGGTAGTGGACAGAGAGGGGCTCAGAGAAGGGAGCTGAGAGAGAGAGGTGGGGCTGAGAGAGAGAGAGGGGTGGGGCTGAGAGAGAGGGTAGTGGACAGAGAGAGGGGCTGAGACAGAGAGGGGCTGAGAGAGAGGGTAGTGGACAGAGAAGGGGGCTCAGAGAGAGAGAGGGGCTCTGAGAGAGAGAGAGAGGTGGAGCTGAGAGAGAGAGAGGTGGAGCTGAGAGAGAGAGTGGCTCAGAAAGAGAGTAGTGGACAGAGAGGGGCTCAGAGAGGGGGCTGAGAGAGAGAGAGAGGTGGGGCTGAGAGAAAGAGAGGGGCTCAGAGAGAGGGGCTGAGAGAGAGAGGGGCTCGAAGAGGGGGCTGAGAGAGAGGGGGGCTCAGAGAGAGAGAGGGGCCTCACGACTGCTGATGCTGGAACAGAGAGGAGGCTGGAGGAGACGGTGTCCAGCGACATTAGATCAGTGTCACTGGTCTGGCTGCTTTGAAATATCCCACCCACACCCCTTTCCAGGCACAGATTGGCTGCACAAGGGGTTGTGGACAGGCACAGGGGTGAACATGGGGTGGAGGTGGGGCAGACCTAACTTACCTCCTCTTCAATCTTTGTACGGCTTGGCAGGGGATTTGGACACTGATGTGGGCGTGCCGGCGGGCGGGTCAGTGGGCGGCGGAGGTAGGGTGCAATGAACTAGGTCACGGCGCCCTCGCTGACATGTATGCGTGACTATTCTAACTCGATACACCATTTACAACCATGGGCAGCTGCTTCGTGACGATAACACAGATCTGATACTGGATAATTAAGGGTTAAAGAAGTTCCAGTTGATGACAGTTCTTGTCTACAGTGAATAAAGGACCAAGAATCGTAAAACATGCTTGCATGACTTAAAGAGAGTCCATCAGTTTATACAGTCTGTAAAGTGCTAATCCTGCAGCTCCTCACAACGACCCAGGAAGATCAAAAGCTTCTGTTCTGCTTGACCCTAACAAAGTCTTCGGTCTAGAAGAGCTTGTGGATGTGCCTTTTAAAAAAAACGCACCAATTTTTTTTTAAACCCTGCAAGGTAAAGCCATATGGGCAGATCTACAAAGGTATTACGCCGGCGTATCTCTTGATACGCTGCGTAATTTCAAATTTTGCGCGTCGTATCTTTGTTTTGTATCCACAAAACAAGATACGACGGCATCTCGGCTAGATCCGACAGGCGTACGTCTTAGTACGCCGTCGGATCTAAGCTGCAATTTTTCGGCGGCCTGCTAGGTGGCGTTTCTGTCGAATTCCGCGTCGAGTATGCAAATTAGCTAGTTACGGCGATCCACGAACGTACGTCCGGCCGGCGCATTGTTTTTACGTCGTTTGCGTTCGGCTTTTTCCAGCGTATAGTTAAAGCTGCTATTCTGAGGCGTACTCAATGTTAAGTATGTCCGTCGTTCCCGCGTCCAATTTTGAATTTTTTATGTCGTTTGCGTAAGTCGTTTGCAAATAGGAATTTGCGTAGAATGATGTCACCGTCGTAAGCATTGGCTGGTTCCGGGTTTAATTTTGAGCATGCGCACTGGGATGCCCTCACGGACGGCGCATGCGCAGTTAAAAAAAACACTGTTTAAGTTGGGTCACGACGTATTTACATAAAACACGCCCCCATTACATCCATTTGAAATAAATAAGTTACGGCGGCCTGGTGTATCTTAGATACGCTGCGCCCGGCGCAGAGGTACGTGGATCTGCCCCATAATGTGCTAGTATGCATCGCATACTAGAACTTTATGAAATACTTACCTTAGAACAGGGCTGTCTTTAATGTTGATTGGACCCTGGGCAAAAACATTCTTGGGGAACCCATGCAATTTTGCTCTCCACCTGCTCTGAGACATACAATAAATTTCAACTAGACTCAGTTTACTGTATAAGATCAGACAGTGATTGCGAAGGACTAAAACTTCAAGGGAATTTAAACTGGCATAGTTGGCAATCAGTTTACTGTATAAGATCAGACAGTGATTGCGAAGGACTAAAACTTCAAGGGAATTTAAACTGGCATAGTTGGCAAGTATGAGGCAGCTGCTTTGGGCCCCACAACAATGACAGGGCCCATGGCAGCTGTCCCTTTTGCCCTGCCTTAATGACGACCCTGCCTTAGAACAAAGCCCTCCATCGCTGTGCTGTCCCTGCTGACAGGCGCTTCACCAAGTCTTCCTTCCGGGTCTGTCTGAAAGGTCCGATCGTGTGTACAGGGCATAACACACTTACTGTGCCCCCACTCTGAATGAAGGAGCACCTTTGGACAGCAGGAAATTGTCAGTCTGGGGTGAGGGTAATGTTACATGTGCTAGCAAAGTTAGATACACTAAGCCAAACTCCAAATCACACTTTATAATCAGTTACAGCAACAGTTTTTTTTTCCATTTGGGGTAAAGATTTCACATAGACATAGAAGCTGATCATTAAGGCACCCCTTTCAGTGGTAAATGGTTTGACTCAACCATCTAACTGTTACATTTCCAGTACAGCTTGTCCTACTGTACCAGGTAAAAATAAAGGAAAGAAAGCATAAAAAGCAAAATGAATGCAGCCACCACATCTAAGATTTGGTAAGCTGGTGGATAAAAATGTTTGCTTGTGTGTTTAATACCGCTTTAACACTGCCAAGTGCCACAGAGAGAGACAAGCTCCTGGCCGGCCCCTCATCATACTGCACCCATGTGCCTCAGCCCTATTTTTACTATGGGTAAATTGAAGCCACTATTAGTTCTGTGTTCTGAGGTCATTTTTTACAAGAAAGTTATCCTTGAGGTCCCTTTCACACCTTTCACACCTGCGTGATGCAACAGGACAACTTTTTTTCCCTGCATTTTTTGTGTTTGTTGTGCAACAGCATAGGGCAGCCCATTCACTTGAATGGGCTGCTATTCCTGCGACAAGCATTACAAAGTAGCTACAGCACATTTCTTGGCAGTGAGCAATGCATGTTTTGGTGTTTTTTGTGCATTTTGTCGAGTGACAAAACACACAATTGCTGTCTGAGTTTGGGGTGCCATTAAGAAATACACGTTTTGGTGTGTTCATACGTTCCCAGAATGTGAAGGTATGAATGCCGCATTAATTAAAATAAGATAATTTTACAGAAAAAAATAGCACAGCTATTTATTATTAGAATTTAAATAATAAATACCTGATTCCTGTCCTGCCTAGACAAAGGACAGTCGGGCCTGGGTGTACATCATACTGGACACAGCCGATGAAAGATCAGTGTATCAGCCTGCTGCCGGTACCACGTGTTCGCTGTGACCAATCACAGCAGATCACGTTACAATTGTAAACAATGGGTGGCTTCTATTCATGCCCTTTATGTTGTACATTTGTGTTGCTCACTGTGATTGGTCACAGTGATCACATGGTACAGACAGGGCCAATTACAGCCCATATGTACCATGTGATTAGCTGTGGCCAATCACAACTAATTACAATAGTAAACACTGAGTAAATGCTTTTCAACTGAAAAAAATATTGCTTATAGCAGTGAAATTCAATCATGAAATTCAATCATGTAAAAAAAAAAAAAAAAAAATCATGATCCCCCTCCAGAGTAGTACAGTGTTGCTATATATAGTAACACTCTATTGCTCTGGTCAATATTTTGTTTAATTTCTTAATTTTCCTCAAAATTGTGACATAAAATTACAACTTAAAAAAAATTGCCATACCTTGGACTATCTACTTTTCAAAGAGGGGTCATTTGGGGGTTATGTGTACTGTCCTGGCATTTGAAATGAGATCATCAGTACATTAGGATTGATCGATTATCAGATAATATATACACCATAGTTTGTGGACGCTATAACTTTCCTACAGACCAAATATTATACACTTTATTTCACTAAAGAAATGCAGCAGTATACATTTTGGCCTAAAGTTATGAAGAAAAATTATTTATTTGCAAAATAACATGTTTTTCTTTTCAAACCCAGTGGTGATTAACCACTTCCTGCCCGCCGAATGCAGAATGACGGCCAGGAAGTGGTTCTGTTATCCTGACAGGGCGTCATATAATGTCCAGCAGGATAACATGCCGGCGCGTGCCCCTGGGGGCACGCAGCGCGGTGATCGTGAGTGCGGCGTGTCAGTCTGACACACCGCATCTTCGATCGTGGTAAGAAGCCTCTGACAGAGGCTTCTTACCATGTGATCAGCTGTGACCAATCACAGCTGAACATTGCGTGAACCAGGAAGTACCGGTAAACCGAATTCCTTGGTTCGTGCTGACAGGGAGAGTGCCAATCAGAGACCACCACAGTGCCAATCAGTGCCCAGCAGTAACACCTGTCAGTAACCAATTAGTACCTCATCATCAGTGCTGCCCATCAGTGCCACCTGTCAGTGCCAATCAGTACCACCTATCAGTGCCCCCTGTCATTGCCCATCACAGCCGCCTGTCAGTGCCCGTCAGTGCCGCCTTACAGTGCCCATCAGTGCTGCATATCAGTGCCTCCTATTGGTGCCCATAAATTCTACATATCAGTGCCTCCTCATCAGTGCCACCTTATCAGTGCCAACTCATCAGTGCCGCCTCATCAGTGCCTGTCAGTGAAGGGGAAACCAAGAAAACATTTTTTTTTTATCAAAAATGTTGGTCTTTTTTAGTTTGTTTAGCAAAAAATAAAAACCCCAGAGGTGATCAAATACCACCAAAAGAAAGCTCTATTTGTGGGAATAAAATGATAAAAAAATAGTTTGGGTACAGTGTTGCATGACCGCGCAATTGTCATTCAAAATGTGACAGCGCTAAAAGCAGAAAACTGTCCTGGGCCTTCAGGAAGGGACAAAAGGGCCTGGTATTGAAGTGGTTAATTTACAACAAAAGAAAGCTCTATTTTGTCTGAAAAGGCCCGGACTATCAAGGTTTTATACAATTAGGTGAGGACGCCACCTGCACCATCTACATTTATATGGTTTCACAAGGTGGATTTTTTACCACAACTACAAAAGGGTGATACCAGGATACAAAACAAAGAAGGAGGAGCACCTGTTGTACACATTCTCTCACACATATTGAACATACTTTATGGGACTTGTATTCACTTCCACTTTGCCTCATTGGGATTATTTGCACATAGATTGCTTGTCATGATTTGCACATTGGACATTGTTTGGACATTTCATTTATTATCAATTATTTTATTCTGAAGCATGCAGTGTATTGCACATTAATCTTTGACTTATTGCACTTTTATTTTTGTGTGTATATACAATTTGAAGAATTTAATAAATCACATAGTCAGGGGTGTTGCTAGGTGGCAAAACAACCAGGGGCTACAGCCCAAAGTCCAAGGCTGAAAACCGGGGGGGGGGGGGATTGTGTATGTGATGCAGGCTTTTTTTTTGTCTGGGGTGTGACACTGACGGTACTGACCTACATACACTGACCTACCTACACTGACGCTAGTGACCTACATACACTGACCTACATGCACTGACCTACCTGACCTACATACACGGGTGGTAGTGACCTACATACACTAACCTACCTGACATACACTGACCTACATACACAGATCTACATACACTGACCTACCTGACATACACTGACCTGCCTACACTGACCTTTACATACATTGACATTTACATACACTGTCTGACCTACCTCAGCTCAGCCGTGGTGTGCGGTTTCACAGCAGGCAATCAGTCATTCCGTCAGAGGAGGAGAGCCTAAAAGGAAGGAGAGTGGGACGTCCATCATAGGCGTTGCGCAGGCTCCAGAAGGTGGGACCTGCTATGGTACTCGGCCACACTCGCCACATGCTTGATATCTACGTGGAATGTTATTTACTTACTAATAGAAATCATAGAGGTTTTATTCAGATTTGGTGCAGAATTGATGATTGCACTAGGAAACAGTACAGTGCCTTGAAAAAGTATTCATACCCATTGAATTTTTCCACATTTTGTCATCTTACAACCAAAAACGTAAATGTATTTTATTGGATTTTTTTCTGTGATAGACTAATGCCGCGTACACACGATAATTTTTCAGCATGAAAAAAATATGTTTTTCAGCATGTTTAAAAAACAACGTTTTTCCAACTTCATCATTAAAACGACGTAGTGTGTGCACCATCGTTTTAAAAAAATGATCTAGCAAAGCGCAGTGACGTAAAACACGTACGACGGCACTTTAAAGGGGAAGTTCCATTCGCCTTTGGGCTGCTTTAGCTGATTCCGTGTTAGTAAAAGACGAATATCTTGCTTTTTTGTCTGTTACAGCGTGATGAATGTGCTTACTCCATTATGAATGGTAGTTTTACCAGAACGAGCGCTCCCGTCTCATAACTTGCTTCTGAGCATGCGCGGGTTTTTAACGTAGTTTTAGCCCACACACGATAATTTTTTACAACCCGGAAAACGACATTGTTTAAAACGACGTTAAAAAATGCAGCATGTTCGAATTTTTTTTTTTTTTCGTCGTTTTTCAGAACCTGAAAAATGATGTGTAGCCCACACACGATCATTTTAAATGACGTTTTTGAAAAACAACGCTTTTTTCATGCTGAAAAATGATCGTGTGTACGCGGCATGACACAAAGTGGCACATAATTGTGAAGCGGAAGGAAAATTATAAATGGTTTTCCAATTTTTTTACAAATAAATATCTGAAAAGTGTGGTGTGCATTTGTATTCAGCCCCTTTACTCTGATACCTCTAACTAAAATCTAGTGGAGCCAATTGGCTTTAGAAGTCACCTAATTATTAAATATAGTCCACCTGTGTATAATGTAATCTCAGTATAAATACAGCTGTTCTGTAAAGCCCTCATAGGTTTGTTAAAGAACCTCATAGGTTTGTTAAAGAACCATAGTGAACAAACAGCATCATGAAGGCCAAGGAACACACCAGACAGGTCAGTGATAAAGTTGTGGAGAAGTTTAAAGCAGGGTTAGGTTATAAAAAAATATCTCAAGCTTTGAACATCTCATGGAGCACAGTTTAATCCATCATCCGAAAATGGAAAGAGTATGGCACAACTGCAAACCTACCAGGACATGGCCGTCTACCTAAACTGACAGGCTAGCAAGGAGAACATTAATTAGAGAAGCAACCAAGAAGCCCATGGAAACTCTGGAGGAGCTGCAGAGATCCTTAGCTCAGATGGGAGAATCTGTTCGCTATTAGTCATGCAATCCACAAATCTAGCCTTTATGGAAGAGTGGCAAGAAGAAAGCCATTGTTGAAAGAAAGCCATAATAAGTTCCATTTTCAGTTTGCGAGAAGCCATGTAGGGGACACAGCAAACATGTGGAAGGTGCTCTGGTCAGATGTGTAACTGTCAAAATGTAACTTTTTGGCCTAAAAGCCAAACGCTATGTCTGGCGGAAAACTAAGACTGCACATCACTCTGAACACACTATCCCCACTGTGAAACATGGTGGTGGCAGCATCATGTTGTGTGTGGAATGCTTTTCTTCAGCAGGGACAGGGAAGCTGGTTAGAGTTGATGGGAAGATTAATGGAGCCAAATGCAGGGCAATCTTAGAAGAAAACCTGTACACCCCTGAGACTGGGGCAGAGGTTCACCTTCCAGCAGGACAACAACCCTAAACATACAGCCAGGGCTACAATGGAATGGTTTGGATCAAAGCATATTAATTTGTTAGAATGGCCCAGTCAAAGTCCAGACCTAAATCCAATTGAGAATCTGTGGCAAGACTTGAAAATTGCTGTTCAGACGCTCTCCATCCGATCTGACAGAGCTTGAGCTAGTTTGCAAAGAAGAATGGGCAAAAATGTCACTCTGTAGATGTGCAAAGCTGGTAAAGACATACCCAAAAAGACTTATAGCTGTAATTGCAGCAAAAGGTGGTTCTACAAAGTATTGACTCGGGGGCTGAATACAAATGCATGCCACACTTTTCACATATTTATTTGTAAAGAAATGGAATAACCATTTATTATTTTCCTTCCACTTTAAAATTATCTGCCACTTTGTATTGGTCTATCACATAAAATCCAAATAAAATACATTTATGTTTTTGGTTGTAACATGTGGATAATATCAAGGGGTATGAATACTTTTTCCAAGGCACTGATACTCCTCGTTTAACGACTTACCTGTTTAATGACCGCTCCGACTTACGACCAGCTCTCCCGACCCACGCAGGAAGACTGCTCAGACTTATGACCAGCTCTCCCGATCTTCTGACCCGCACACAGGATGTCATGTCATCATTCTGCATCAGCCTCGTTCTCACTCCCACTCTGCTGTTTTACAGATATGTATGTACTGTACGCGGTTCTCCTAAATGCCCATTCCAGCGTTCTTTATACTGTACTGTTTTATGCCTTTACTGTATACAGCACTTTACAGGGAGGCCCGGAGTGAAGAGGAGCGAAGTGGATGGTAATGCAGGGCTGGGCATGACCCTGTGAATGGGAACCAGGGAAGGGTTAACGCTGGCTAGAGGGGTGTGGATCGGAGGAAGTTTCTGCAAGGGGGCAGAGTGGTATAAAAGGGGGCGGCGGAGCCATCACGTGGCAGTCAGGAAGAGAACGAGGAAGGAGGCAGTTTTACACGCTGCTCCTTCCATTCAACATGGCCAACGTGGATCGTATTTTTGCGCGGCTGAGGGCGGCGGTAGCTGAGCGGGGACTGGACTGGTTAGAGGCGCAGGTGGGGGCCCTCATTGCAGACCATGCGGGAGGTCACGGGACAGGGATGCCACGCCCCGGCACGGCGGTCGCGGCCACCGGTGCGTTACTCCCCTGGTCCTACAGCCAGGGTGCAGAGACAGCCCAGGAGCCCGATCGAGGACTCGTCGCCCCCGCCGGCCAAACGGTCACAGGCCTCGGCTGGGGGGAAGTCCGGACGGCACCCTCGTGAGCGTAGGAGTTCGGAGGGCGGAGCTACAGCCTGGAATGGCGCCCGGCCATCACCCACGCAGCGGGAAGCAGAGGGGGGGCCTGTGACACCCAGCAGCAGTGTGGGTTCTAGGAGTGAGGCCCAGTGGGGGAGCAGCAGAGAGTCGGCAGGCGGGCCATTGGTCCAAGCGGTCGCAGGTCCAGGGAGTCAGGGGCAGCAGGCCCAAGGTCGGGTGGTCGGTCAGCATTCGGCTGGACTTCGGGCTGACACCGTGCGGGGGAGCCAAGACAGCAGCACAGGACCGGCCGGGTCATGGCAAGGGAGGCGGCCCGGGAGAATCCCGGGGTCCACAGCCTCCAGGTCGCCATCACCACGAAAGGGATGCCGGCTGAGGAGGAGGTTAATTCAGAGGGGGAAGTGTCTGAGTTGGACGGAGAGGACAGCAGCGTTTCGCCGGCGGTGGATGTAGTGACTACGGCTGTGGGAGAGGCGCCCAGACAGCCAGGTAGGGCACTTACAATGTCTAATGGTGATTTGTCTGTTGCTTTATGCAGGTTGTTGGGGGTGGGGGAACTGTGGATACGGGTGTGGCGGGTACGAAGGGGGTGGTTCCTAGCTCAGGCACGAACGGTGCTGCGCGGGCTGGGGGCGCCGGGCCAGCTCCAGGATCTGTTGGGGGGTTTAAGGGATCTGCTGCAGCGTTTTGCGGGGGGCCCATGGTGCCGCCGCAGGTGGCCCTGTGGGTGGGGGGGGGCACGATGAGTGGGGGGAACGCGGGGTTCGACCCCCTCACCGTTGGGTCGGGGGCGGTCCCAATGAGTTAGGCGGCGGGGGACAAGGGCAATGAGCAATCGGCTTCCACCAGGACGGATATAGTTAGGATTGCTGATGCTGCCAGGTGTGAGGTATACGTGTGTTTTGAGGGCCCCTTAGGCGCGCATTTGAAACAGGAGGTGCGGGATAAAATCGTCAAGGGTGAGTATGTGGAGACATTTTCTTTGCTTCCCCTAGAGAAGTTTAATCTGGATAGGGTTAAACCCGATGATTCCAAAAAAGAGGATGAGGAGAGGAGGAGGTACCGCCTAATCCCGCGCACGTTTGGAAATTAGCTCCAGGCTTTTGCGATTTTGGCGAGTGTCATAGGCGATAAAAACCCGGAACACTGCTCAGCTCTGTTTTGCTACATGGATGCCATTGGAGAGGCGCACAGGGTGTATGGGGGCAGCGGTATGACAAACAATTTCAGCAGCTGAGGGCTGTGCGGCCTTCCCTCAGGTGGGATCACAAAGACATTAGTCTGTGGATGCGGCTTATGTAGGCGTAGTAATGGGCTCTCCTCCGAAGTAGTTTCTTCAGGGGGGGCCGGGGTGTCAGCAGCCTCTGGACCAGCGGCCAGAATGAAATGGGGGGGGTTTTGGCAGTTTAACCAGGGATCCTACAAGTTTGGGGGATCTTGTCGTTTTAAACAAGAATCACCCCCTTTCCCGGTGCTTTAAGAAGGGTAAGCAGGGTGGAGACCTTGCGAACAAGAGGGACGACGCCGGTGAGAGTGGAAAGGATGCATCCTTTTCTAAGTAGGTATCCGGATGTGGCAGCTGCCAGGTTATTAGCTTTGGGGTTCGAGGAGGGGTTTCGTATACCGTGCTCATTGGGAGGGGTACCTCCTTTGGCGCGGAACTTGCGTTCTGCTTTGGAACACCCGGGGGTGGTGACTGAGAAATTGGCCAAGGAAGTTGAGTTAGGGTGCATGGGGGGTCATACCGGGAGCGGCTGATACAGGATTTGGTGGTGTTGCCGCTGGGGGTGGTACCTAAGAAGTAGCCAAACAAATTTTGCCTCATTCATTACCTCTCTTTTCCAAAGGGGGGGTTCCGTGAATTGATGCTATTGACCCTGACTCGTGTACGGTGTCGTACACGTCCTTCGATGTGGCCTTGAGATGGGTATGGCGTTATGGACAGGGGGCGCTTATGGCAAAATCAGACATTGAGGCTGCTTTCCGATTGCTACCGGTACACCCAGACAGTTTTCGCTTGTTGGGTTGCTGTTGGCAGGAGGAGTTTTATGTGGACCGGTGTTTGCCCATGGGCTGCTCCATCTCCTGCGCCTTGTTCGAGACGTTCAGCTCGTTTTTAGAATGGGTAGTCAGGGATGTGGCGAGAGTGGACTCTGTCATCCACTATTTAGACGATTTCTTGTGTGTGGGCCCCCCGTCCTCAAATTTGTGTGCGATTCTCCTTGCAACATTGCAGCACATTGCGGGACGCTTTGGGGTGCCTTTGGCGGCAGATAAGACTGAGGGCCCTACCACGGAGCTCAGTTTTCTGGGTATCGTGATTGATTCCCAGACGATGGAGTGCCGTCTGCCAGTGGAGAATCTCAGGCTTGAGATCAGGGGTTTGCTGGGGCGCAACAAGGTGCAGTTGAGGGAGATGCAATTGGTGCTAGGTAAGTTAAACTTTGCTTGTCGGATCATCCCCATGGGGCTGGTGTTTTGTCGACGGCTGTCGGCGGTCACCGCGGGAGTTAAGTCCCCGAACCATTTCATTAGACTGACTAGGGAACTAAAAGAGGACTTGCGGGTTTGGCACACGTTTCTGGACTCGTACAATGGGCTCTCGCTGTGGATGGGTGGGCCAGTCAGTAATTTTGACCTTGACTTGGTCACGGACTTGGGGCCTTGGGGCCTTTTTCCGGGGACAGTGGAATGCGGAGCCCTGGCCAGAGTCGTGGAGAGGGGTTGGTTTTCTCCAGAACCTGGTGCTGTTGGAACTTTTTCCGGTGGTCCTGTCGATGGAGTTGTGGGGGGAGTCGTGTTGCAACCTGGTTAAGTGTGGGTGTGTTATAATGTTGCCATAATAATTAATAATTTGTTTAATAAAAAGGCTGCTATGGCCAGTTTTACTCCAAACTCAGGTGTCGTCTCTTTTACTGGGGGGTAAAAAGGTGGGGGTATGGGAAGTAGGTAAAATGGGTCAGTAGGGGTTATCCAGTCTACAGGGGTCATGTTTTATGTCTTATGTCTTTATACTGTACTGTACTATTTTATGTCTTTATGTACAGTACTGTAATGTAATGTGTGCTTGTACTGTACAAGTATTGCCCACGTCATGTCAGCAAAAATAAAATGCATGCTTGCACCTGCAGAAAGTGCAAAAAAAAAAAGAAAAACATCTTGATGACCTACATCCAGATGTAAAGTTAGTGTATCTGCCTAAAAACACAACTGCTATCTTACAACCCATGGATCAGGGTGCAATAGCAACATTTAAGGCCTACTATTTGCACAACGCCTTTTCCAAAGCTGAAGCAGCAACTGAAAATTATAAAGTTACCCTTCGTGACTTTTGGAAAGTTTACAACATTTTACACTGCATAAAAAACATTGCATCGGGGGCGTGGCCTGGACATGGCTGAGTGAAGCTGCTTCTTTCTTGAGCTCCCGGCCTTGTCCTCCCCTATACCGGCCAAAACAACACTAAATTTGGCATGCAATCGGCCAAAAAGCGTAGCATCAAAGCTACCACCCGGGTGACCAGATCTAACACACCGTCTGGTGATTTGTACCGGTATTTTAAGCTCCAGCAGCAGATATCCCCGGGAGTGCAGAGCAATGGCGCCACGCGGTGCGGTGCATGCGATCCAGACAGAGGCCCTGGAGCGAAGTGAGTGGACCCTATCCCCGACTGCATCGGACTTACCCTCAAGATCTCGGGCACCACCGAACCTTGCTGACCTCGGCATGGAATCCCCGTCCTCCTCCCCGGGGGGCTCTTCGGCGGAAAGAGAAATCCGGGCTCTGCTTCAGGCCCACCCCACGCGGTTGGACATAGAGGCACTGATCCTGAAATTGGAGGAGACCCATCGCCGAGACTTCCAGGTGAAGGTGGACGTATCCTCCCTGGCAGAAAGAGTGTCGTCGGGCGAAACATCGTTTTCGGCCCTGGAGCAGCGGGTGTCGGGCCTGGAGAGGGCGAGAGACCAGCACAGGGACACGGCGATCGCCCTGCAGCTCCACCTGGAGGATGTGGAAGACCAGGGCCTGCCGCAACAACCTGCGGCTCCGGGGGCTGCCCGAGACGGTGGATGCGGAGGCTCTAGATGGGAAACTCCAGGAGCTGTTCTGAGAGGTGCTGGAGGAGCCGCTGGCGGTAATTGAGATCGACAGAGCACACCGCGCTCTGGGCCCCAGGACGGCAGATCAAGACAGGCCGCGCAACGTGATCTGCAGGCTGCTAAGGTATGTCCAGAAGGAGCGAATAGTGCGAGGCGCCTGGGAACATGATGAGGTGACGGTGGATGGAGCGCGAGTCACGATCCTACCGGATCTCTCCAGGGCGACACTCTGACGCAGGGCAATGCTTAGGCCCGTATTGGATCTCGCGAGGCAACTCGGCTTCACATACAGATGGGGTTATCCTCTGTCAGTCACCTTTAGGAAGGACGGGACGGCCTACACCCTGATGACCCCAATGGACCTGCCGGGACTGTTCCGGTTCCTGGGAGCTGTGCCGGTGTCGGTACCGGATTGGCTGCAGATCCTGCCGCGCACGATCGGGAGATCGGGGCCTTCCAACTACAGAGCCGCTGCACAGCCGAGACAACGTAGACAGAACAGACGATGGCAACGAGCGCCATCGGGAGACGTACCTCAGGGATAGCGTGAGTAGATCCTGAGTGGTGATCCACCGCTTGACCCCCTTCTCCCTGAGCCTGAGTTTTAGCTGCCATGTCCCTGCCAACATCCGGTTTACTTTCTTCCCCCCACACCATGTCAGTCCTGGGATAAGAGGGAGCGCCCATAGATACTGCTTTGGCCCGGACATGTTTCCACCCAGAACCCACACCAGTTGTTCAATGTTATGCGGGGGGTGGGGGAAGGCAACCAGCCCCTGTTGGCCACATGTGTATGCCCGGACTGCATAGGCCCCTTGGCCAGTCTGAAGTTGGCGCTCCCCTGCTGAGGTGAAGGAGTCTCACACCCTCATGTTACCACCTGCCAAGCAGGAACTTTTCAGAACTTCCACCCTGCTAGTGGGCATGATACGACCCGTTCCTACTTGAAGCGGGTCACGCTGACACCTCCCCCCCCCTGTTCCCTTCTCGCTGACATTTAAGGCCGTTGCCCGGTATGGAGTGGGGGTGACGAAGGGTCCCCCACTGACGGATCATCAGGTACGCTGAGATGTCATTTGAGCCTCTGGAGGCCTGGACAGGGGACACGCGGGAGATGGTTGGGGGCACCTATGGGGTGGCGGGAGGAAGCCATTGCACTGGGTGACATTGTGATACTGGGGGTGGGAATGTTGAGCAGTTGCTCTGTGAGCGGGGGAGGGGAAATCTCTCATCCAGAGGGAACAGCTCGGCTGGCTCCCTATGTGTTATTGGTTAGGACGTGGCTGTGGGGAGAGGAGATACATTGAGGGGGGGGAGATAGCATGGCTCGCCGCCACTTTTATTGTACTAGTTAGAAATAACGCCACATGCATAGAGTTTAGCGGAAGATACTCCTTCATTCAGGGATTAATTGCACTTTAAGTTGAGGAAAGCGCTAGAGTACTCTGCTGATTTTAGGTTGCTATGTACCATGTGATGCTATGTTGATCTGTTTTGATTGGTTCTTTTATGTTCTGATTTATCTGATGCTATATTACATCTAGAATGTTTGCTGACTTAGATTGCAATGTCAACCTGGGCCACAACGTCATCTACGGTCGGGGGGGGGGGCGGGGTCCCGGGAGCTCGCTTTGCTGGCCCTGTCTACCCACCTACCCACTTAGGCCTGCGCTCGGTTCCCAGTTTATAGATGGAGAGCGATTTAGCTGTTTAGGCTAAATTAGATTCTTTCTCTTCTGCCACACACTCTGTTGGTGGCCTCCTAACCTGTGTCCTTCCTTTCCCCTACTCCTCTCACTTTCCTGTCATTTCTTATCCACTCGGTCCCCCATTTCCGAGAGGACTGACCCCTCCCCTATACCTTTCTACCCCCTTTTGACCCATAGGGACACACCCTTCCCTAGTTCGCGAGCATGGACAAGTTAACTGTGGTGTCACTGAACGCCAAGGGTTTGAACATCCCAGAAAAGAGGAGAATGCTCCTGAATGATATGCGCCGCTTAGGCGCGGATGTAGTGTTACTACAGGAGACGCATTTTAGAGACGAGAACATACCTATGCTAAAAAATAGGCACTATCCCACTGTATACCACTCAAATTATACGGCAGCAAAATCCAGGGGGGTTTCCATACTTCTTTCGGCTAGAGTCCCCTGGTCGTATGGAGATGTTAGATTAGACACGGAGGGACGTTTTTTATTTTTGAAGGGCAAAATTGGTCAGGTTCAGGTTACTATCGCAAACCTCTACGCCCCAAATGAGCACAAAGATGCTTTCCTGTCCAGACAATTAAAACAGTTGTCGCGCTACGCGGAGGGCCAACTAATAATAGGAGGTGATCTTCACATTCCTTTTATTGCTGATGAGGACACCTCAACAGGACTTTCCTCTACCTCCAGAGACTCTCGTAAACGCATACACGTGTCGCTGCACTCGGCTCAACTAGTGGACACCTGGCGTCTTCTTCATCCTGGAGAGAAGGACTACACCTTCTACTCCATGCCCCATGTATCCTACTCCAGGATTGACTACTTCCTGAAACCTCATAGACACCTTTCGGCGGTTAAGGACGTGTCGATTGGATCGATTACTTGGTCCGACCACGCTCCGGTCACGCTAGTATATGCCTTGACAGATACCCAGACAGCCCAGAAACGATCCTGGCGACTTAATGAGAGCCTACTGCAGGACGCAGATACCATGACAGAGGTGGTTGAGGAAGTGAGACATTATTTTGACTCTAACATCACCCAAGACAGCGATGCAGGGGTAGTTTGGGAAGCCCACAAGGCGGTCGTAAGAGGGATTCTCATTAAACACGGGACCCGACTGAAGAGGCTGAGGACAGACCAACTCAAAAGCTGCTCGCTAAGTTGCAGTTACTAGAAACCCAACATAAACGGTCCCAGACGCCCCAAGTGAACTCTGATCTGAATACCACTCGCAAATAGATTACGGATCTGTTACATTTCAAGGCCAAAGCAGCGATGCAGATATGCAGGCGACATGTATACGAATCGGGCAACAAATGTGGGAGAATGTTAGCGCAAGCACTCCGTACACAAAACGCGGCATCGTATATACCGCACATAGTCACACGCGAAGGACATAAGGTTTCCACCCCCCAACAGATCTCCCAGGAATTCAAAAATTTCTATACAAACCTATACAATCTTCCCCCCCTAATCCCAGACCTTGACTCGGACCAGACGACTGAATATCTGTCTTCCTCCAACATGCCGACCTTAACAACGGAAATGAGAGAAGGGTTGGAAGAACCAATCACCTTGTCAGAGATCCAGGCGGCACTAAAATCTTCTAAACCTGGGAAAGCCCCGGGCCCAGACGGTCTTACAGCCACATACTACAAGACCCTGTTGCCATCTCTGGGGAACCATCTCGTGAGCCTGTTCAATACTTTGGGGAGAGGGGGCGCGTTCCACATATCCACCCTGCAGGCGCAGATAGCGGTGATCCATAAAGAGGGTAAGGACCCTGGCCAATGCGGCAGCTATCGACCCATTTCACTGCTAAACACTGACATCAAGCTGTTCACGAAAGTGATCGCCACGAGAATTCAGAAGTATCTCCCTGGTCTTGTACACCTGGATCAAGTGGGCTTTGTCCCGACCAGAGAGGCCAGGGACAATATGACCAAAGTATTGAACCGGCTCTACGTAGCTAATAAAACGAAGATCCCCTGTGTTTTTGTAGGGACAGACGCCGAAAAGGCATTCGACCGGGTGAGCTGGCAGTTTTTGTTTGCCACCTTGAGTCATGTAGGGATGGGTCAGAAAATGATGCGATGGATAACAGCGGCCTACACGAATCCAATGGCCAGAGTAAGGGCGAATAGTACGCTGTCAGATCCATTCCCGATTACGAATGGGACTAGACAGGGATGCCCGCTATCACCCCTCCTGTTCGCGCTGACGCTAGAACCCTTCCTGCGACAAGTACGGCGGAACCCGAATATTACGGGTACAACGGTCGGAAACAACCAATACAAAGTCTCGGCCTATGCTGACGACATGCTGTTCTCCCTGACGAATCCGTCGTCATCCCTCCCAAACTTGATGCGGGAATTTGATTCATACGGCAAACTATCAAACTTAAACTGTCGAAATCAGAGGCGATGGGGGTGGGAATCTCTCAAACACAACTGACCCGACTCAAACAAGGTTTTCATCTAAAATGGACGGACACGGCACTAACGTATCTGGGAACACGCGAGGCGATGGGGGTGGGAATCTCTCAAACACAACTGACCCGACTCAAACAAGGTTTTCATCTAAAATGGACGGACACGGCACTAACGTATCTGGGAACACGAATTCCATCACGACTGTCTAATATATTCAAACTCAATTTCCCTCCACTGCTTAGGACAGTCCAGCAGCTGTTGAGTCGCTGGACCACCGGACTGCATTCCTGGTTCGGTAGGTGCAACATTCTGAAGATGACCATTCTACCCAAATTCGTATACTTGTTGCAAGCCCTCCCCATACATATCCCTACAGAATTCTTTAAACAAACACAAACCGCGTTTGGAACATTTCTATGGGCGGGGAAGCTCTCTCGGGTAAATAAAGCAGTCCTCTCACTACCCAAATTATGCGGTGGCCTAGCCATGCCAAACGTACGAACGTATTATCATGCGGCGCAGTTGAATTGACTCATAGACTGGTGCCGACACGGTTCGCTCAAACTTTGGCCACAATTGGAGCAGGCGCAATGTGACGTTATTCTGCGACGTGCCCCGTGGTGCTGCGACCTACAACAAAAAGATGTGCATCACCACCCGCTGATAGGGAATACCATAAAGGTATGCGCTAGATTGTTAGAACAGAACCGCCTAGCGTCGGAGACCTCACCGCTACGCCCGATTCTGGGCAGTCCACACTTTGCACCAGGACTTAGAGACGCCAAATTCGTCACACTTCGCGAGTCAGGGTCCTTTCAAGCCTCACATTTCAGCGAGTCGGGTCGGTGGAAGACGTCGGCCCAGCTGATGGACCAGTCGGGCCAATACCAGCTAGACTTTATGAGAACCAACCAGCTGGGCCACTTCCTCAGAACCATCTCTCCCCCATCCGCCGGGCATACCCTTACGACTCTGGAGGAGATGTGCTTGGAGTCAGGCGCGCTACCCCACGCCTTATCACTGTTACATACGCTGTTGGTGACACCATTGGAAGGGTTTCAGATACCAAGCCTTGATAAGTGGGAGCTAGACTTGGGTTATCAGCTTACATCCGCTAAGAGACAGCGGATTCTCACATTTACACATAAATCATCAATTTGCACCAGGGTCCAGGAGACCAACTACAAACTGCTGACAAGGTGGTACAGGAATCCAGTCCTATTGCATAAATTGTTTCCGGACACATCGGACCTCTGTTGGAGGTGCCGATCAGACAGAGGTACACTATTACATATTTTTTGGTCCTGCCCACTCCTCAAACCATTTTGGGAGGAGGTCAGGCGAGTTACACAAAAATTTACGGAATGCAAAGTCCCAGACGACTCAGCGTATTTCCTTCTCCATGCAACTTCTACCCCAGCGTGTGTATACAAAAAGTCGGTTGTACGCCACTTGCTGGATGCGGCCAAGGCCTGCTTCCCGCTATGCTGGAAATCCCCCAATCCGCCGACGGTAGCCATGTGGCTGCGGAAGGTGGATGAGAAGGTTGGGTGGAGGATCTAGTTCTGTCAAAGCAAGATAGGAGCGAACTTTACTCCCAGACCTGGCAATTATGGACAATGTTTAAGTACTCTGAGGAGGGCCAGGCCCTCAGAGGAGAACTACCGCCACCCCCTAGTCAAAGTCCGCCCCCACCCCTGGATATGCAGCCCTGATGGCGGAGGCCGTCACGGTGAAAGGAACCGCTAGACAGCAATGTGGGTCCATGCTCGCGAATCCCCCCCCCCCTAACCTCTCCTTTCACTCCCTCACCCTCCACTTCTTTCTCCCTCCTCTCCCACTATTCCCCCTTCTCCCTCCTTTTTTCTGGACTGCTCACTGAGCAGCATCCGCATTCCTACTTCTATTTTCTATACTCCGCTGCACTTAGAAAAGGGAAAATGTGGAGGGCTGGCACACGGTTCCATAGTGCCCAGATGCAGAAGGCACCACATGCGCACTGTTTGGGATGGGATGCCGGTTTTTGGGCTGGGGACGGATGGCAAATCGCCCTCTGTTCCACGCGCTGCTGTCCCCGACCAGGAGATGTATCTACACACGAGGCTTAACGGCTTTCGCCGAACATTTCATGTAACTGCCATGTTTTATATGTGTGCCTGCCTATAACAACTGTTGTACTGTTTTTTCGCTGTGGTCCATGTGGGCCGGTCTTCTATTTTGCATAAATAAAAAATAAAAAAAATAAAAAATAAAAAAACATTGCATCAGCTTGGGAGTGATTATCAGAAAAGCGTATGCAGGGTATATGGAAAAAATGCTTAAAGCGTTTTGTGAACAATAGGGAAGAGTTTTTTGATTTATAACTTCAACATCTGTTTCATCAAAGTGCGCAACTTGCTAACATGCTTGACTTAGATGTTAAAGTGAACAATATTAAAGACTCAGTGGAATTTGTTGAGGGAGACCTAAGTAATTAAGATTTAATGGAGTTGAAAGCACAGCAGCACTTAGAACAGGAAGAGGAAGAAAAGGAGGAAACAATGGAAGAAGTACAAAAGTTCACAGGGGGTTAGCTGGCGTGTTCTTAAAAGTGAATGCAGCTTTATTACAATTAGAGAGTAGGACACAAATGTTGAAAGGTTCTCTAAAGTGGAACGGCAGATGAAGGAACATATGCTATGTTATCGTGAAATTTATGACGAAAAAAGGAAAAGAAAATTACAAATCAGTGTACCTTAACAGATTTCTTCTTGCAAGCTACCCCTACCAGTTCTATAATTTCCTTGGCCCGGATTCAGAAACAAATGCCTATCTTTAGGCGGGCGTAGCGTATCTCATATACGCTACGCCGCCGTAACTTTGAGAGGCAAGTCCCGTATTCAGAAAGAACTTGCGCCCGAAGTTACGGTGGCTTAGCGCATGTGGGCCAGCGTAAGCCCGCCTAATTCAAAATAGGCTGGTAGGGGGCGTGTTGTATGCTAAATAGTCGTGACCCCACGTAATTGATGTTACTAACGAGCGGCGCATGCGCCGTCCGTGAAAGTATCCCAGTGCGCATGCTCCAAATTATGCCGCAAATAGTCATTGCTTTAGACGTGAACGTAACTTACGCACAGCCCTATTCGCGTACGACTTACGCAAACGACGCAAAATTTGACGCTGGCCCGACGTCCATACTTAACATTGGCTACGCCTCATATAGCAGGGGTAACTTTACGCTGGAAAAAGCCTTACGTAAACGACATAAATCAATGCGCCGGGCGGACATACGTTTCTGAATCGACGTATCTATCTCATTTGCATATTCTACGTGGAAATCTACGGAAGCGCCCCTAGCGGCCAGCGTAAATATGCACCCTAAGATACGACGTCGTAGAAGACTTACACCGCTCGTATCTAGGCAACATTGAGGCGTATCTGATTCTATGAATCAGGCGCCGAGATGCGACGGCCCGCATTCAGAGTTACGATGGCGTATCTGGAGACACGCCGACATAACTCCTTTCTGAATCCGGGCCCTTGTCTTCTTCTCCCTCGCCTACAACTCCTCATGACCCTGCTGGTAACTGAAATGATGACACTGTCGACCCTGCTGGTAACTCCAATGATGACACTATCAACCCTGCTGGTAACTCCAATGATGACACTATCGACCCTGCTGGTAACTCCAATGATGACACTATCGACCCTGCTGGTAACTCCAATGATGACACTGATGACCCTGTTGGTAACTCCAATGATGACACAGATGACCCTGCTGGAAAATTAAATTACTTTTTTAATGATGACACTGATAACCCTGAAGCACTATCACCCTTTGAAGGATTTGATGACTAAAATGTTACTTTACCACTTCAGCCCTGGAGGATTTGGCTGCCCAATGACTGGGCCATTTTTAGCGATTCGTCACTGCGTCTCTTTAACTGAAAATTGGGCGGTCGTGCGACGTGGCTCCCAAAACAAAATTGACGTCATTTTTTCCCCACAAATAGCTTTCTTTTGGTGGTATTTGATCACCTCTTTAGTTTTTATTTTTTGCGCTATAAACAAAAAAAGAGCGACAATTTTTAAAAAAAAACAATATTTTTAATTTTTTGCTATAATAAATATCCCCAAAAATATATATTAAAAAAAACAATTGTTTTCCTCAGTTTAGGCCGATATGTATTCTTCTACATTCTACAAAAGTTATAGCGTCTACAAAATAGGGGATAGTTTTCATGCCATTTTTATTAATATCTTTTTTTTTTACTAGTTATGGCGGCGATCTTCGATTTTTATCAAGACTGTGACATTGTGGCGGACACATCAGACACTTTTGACACTATTTTGGGACCATTTTCATTTATACAGCGATCAGTGCTATAAAAATGCACCGATTACTGTGTAAATGACACTGGCAGGGAAGGGATTAATTACTAGGGGGCGTGGAAGGGGTTAAAGGATCATTAAACAAAAAAATATTATGGGCTAAAATGTATGTCTGTAATAAATACAGACAGAATTCTATAGCTGCTTCCTGTTAAAAACGCATTAAATGGGTTACATTAGAACATCAAATGTACCTCTGCCTTCTAGTGTAATTTCTTCATTTATTTTCCTGTATCGCTGTGCGCGTTCCTGGTATTGACGTCACCATAAAGCATTTAACTACATTTCCCGGCGTCCTTTGCGGTTCGCGCATGCGCAGTTTAAAAAAACGGGCGGGAGCGCTCTGATGCTGAGAGAAAAGTGTGTTCCTATGGGCAATTTACAAGACAGAAAAGGGGCAGGGTCCAGGCGGGGCAGTGGAGGGGAGAAACGAAAGCTATTCTAAAGAGAGGAGGTTCTATGGACTTAGCCACACAATGCTCACACCCCCTTCAATTCTCTGCTGCACGGTCACACGCAGTGCTTGTAGTTCAGAGAACGGGGACGAGCAGGACAGTGAGAAGCTCCCATGAGAAATTTGCTATGGAGCCAGAGAACCAGGAAGTGAGGATTTCAGCAAAGGATTACAGCTGCTTCAAAGCAAAAACGGACAATGAGGACATGAAATCAAGACTGCTATAAGGTAAAGCAAGCTATTTAGCCCAAACATTTTTTTTGTTTAGTGATCCTTTAAGTGTGTCCTAAGGAGTGATTCTTACTGTGTGGGGGCTGGACTACATGTGACACAACACTGATCACTGCTCCCGAACACAGGGAGCAGAAGATCAGTGTCCTGTCACAAGGCTGAACAGGGAGATGTCTTGTTTACACAGGCATCTCCCCGTTCTGCAGCTCCGTAACACGATCGCGGGACACTGGCGGACATCGAGTCCACTGGTCCCGCGGGCACGGTCACTAAGTTTGCGGTGGGTGCGTGCCCGCGCGGCGGGAATTTCAAAGCAACGTACCCATACGTTGCTTTGCGCACACTAGACATTCTGCTGACGTATATCTACTGGTGGCGGTCGGCAAGTGGTTAAATGTCTACTGTATACATTAACTTTTTCGGCACTCTACATGATTGTGTCCTGACTACAGTATTTTTGTTGTTTATATTTTTGTGTTCTGTACTTTTGCAAACTAAAACAACATTATTGCATTGGAGTTTTGTGTTTAGACCTTTTTTTTTATAATACAGTACAGTAGTTAGGAATGCTTAAAATATTGATTACTTGTGGCTCCTCATTTTACGACCAATTCGTTTAGCGACCTGGTCGCTGGAACGGAACCTGGCCGTTAAGTGAGGAATACCTGTATATTCATCACTTACCCCTATTAGCAAAGCGCCACATAATTTAATACATTTTCATTATCTTTGGTTTTGGGGTTATTACCGTAATAACATTCAAATTGCAAAGTCCAAGTTCATCAATACATAAATTCTTCTCATATTGGATTTTCATGCATACGCTGTAACGCTGTGTATAAATATTTGAGTTTTAGGACCACTTTCAAAACTGTATAATGCCTAAATCCTGTAAACCTTGCAAGTTAGCCAACAAAGAATATCACTTAAACTCTAAACTTTCTGCATACCAACATTTATAAAACTTTTTTACACCTACGTGTAGAGCTAATGTCATATAATCGATTCCTGAGAAAATATTTTGCATGGTTGATTTATTTGGCTGACTGACAGTTCTTACCTCCCTTCGCCCTTGGGGAAAAATCCACCAAGACGAACACAAAGGACACCCCAGGCACCTTTCCTGTTCTTGAGGTAAGCTAGGTGTCAGTATTTGTTATCAAAACATTGTTACCTTTAGTACAGATGACTAACTCAGTGCTTAATGTGCAAAAATATTTTATTAGAATTCTACAGGTGTTGACACTGACCCACCCATCCTTAGTACCCTACATTTAAATACAATAATTTGTTTCAGAAGCAATTATGTGCTTTATACAGAAAAAATTGTCTTATCTGTCATATTTTGACAATCTTCACAATTGTTTCTTTTTATAAAAGAGAGCTGCAAACATACAATAGGAAAAGCAAACAAAGTAAAATCTACAAAATGGAAACTAAAAATACAATATAAAGGTTTGTTGTTTTAGTGGCTTATTGAACCTAACCATAGAAAATTGTTCAAGGGGCATGCCTCAGTGCTGTCGCAAACATATTTCTCTTCTCTTTGTGTTAAAATAACAAGCATTCATTCTAATTTTTACCTTTTATCATACAAACAATAATTGTCCCTTTATTACATTGTAAGGTAAAAAGCTGATTTAAAAAAACAAAAGACGACCTTTTCTCAAAATCTTCCTTTTAATATATGTTTTAACCTACAATGCATTGTCAAAGCTACGCTAATATGGTACCTGATATTGTCCAATTTTTCAATATCACATAAAAGCTAGGTGGTAAAGCTTGCCATGGTTCTATGTAATCTATATGTAAGTGATATAACAGGGTTGGTGGGTACAGTATGTCTTTTTGCTGATGACACAAAGGCATAACATTGGGTTGATATCCCTGGAGGTGTCTGTAACATGGAACATGATTTGGCGTTTCTGGAAAATTAGTCAAAGCAGTGGAAACCGCAGTTCAAAGTTTCTAAATGTAAAATAAGCTACCTAGGGAAAAATAATCCCTTGATAGAGTTCAAAATTGGTGGAGACAGTGTTGGCCGGTACTATAGAGGAAAAAGATTTGAGAGTAGTTATTTCAGATAATTGCAAAATGAGCAAACAATTTCGCCAAACAGTGGGAAAAGCAAAGAGAATTCTAGGATGCATCACCAGCAGGAAGGAATACTGTGTGCAGTTCTGGAGACCTTGCTTACAAAAAGACATTGATAACATGGTGTGTTTAGAGAGAGGCAGCAAAAATGGCAAAAGTTCTGAGAGATAAAACATAACTGGAGAAACGTAGTATGGATGGTCTGGAGAAAAAAAGGGAAAGGGACAATATCAATAAAACCTTTAAAAGAGAAGTGCAGGAATTTGAAAAAACAATCATACTCACCTAGATTTATACAACATCGATCTGATGCTGCATCTGTTGCCCGCCACCTCTATGAAAGAGAACTGTGCAAACAAAGACCACTGATTATTCAGTTCTCGGCCTTCAATGGGCTCTGCTCTGCCCATCCAGTGCTCCCTGCGTAGGCCCTCAGCGGCACACTGAGAAGCTGAGCCAGCTGCTGGTCCAGGCATCTGGGTGGATCCTATCATTAAAGTCAGGTTCACTCCAGAGCCTGGACCGGCTGAGTGATGTCAACAAATTTTAGCCCGCTGTTGGCTGAATTTATTAATATAAGCGCCATCAATTTCCGCAGCACTTTACATACTGTACATTTACATCAAAAAAAGGGAGGGGGAGGAGGGGGAGGGAAAAGGGGGGAAAGGGAGGAGGGGCAAAAAACATAGGGAAAGCACTCACATTAGCCACATCCGTATATGGTAGAAAAGGGAAAACAATTGCTAAGAATAGTAACTGATGGTCGGACTTTGAGGCAAGACGGAAGTAAGTATAAAAATATGAATTTATTACAAAATTAGACATTTTATACAACAATAAAAGATACATAAAACCATAGGAATAGATAAATATGGAAAAAATCCTCTGAAGTCGCCTACGCATTTCGCCGTTGGGCTTCCTCAGGATGAGACAAAGCGTTTTTTTACAATGTATAGATATTATTTCACAATCTATGGCACCATGGTGGATGTAACCCCCCAGAGTGTATATAGAGCATTCCACAGGGGTATATGGAGATATCAGGGAAGAGAGAGGTTTGTAGAGATTCCACATAAATCAAAAAAGAGAAGGGGGGTGTGTATCGACCATCAATAGCAGGAATAAATTATGCCTGCAATGAGAGTCCAGTACTGCCCAGAAGAAGAAAGAACATTATAGAGCATTGCCGAGTAGTTGGCAAGGGATAAATACATAATCTAAAAATCCAAATAAAGGATTGAAGCTGGGGCGATACAGGCACTTGTAGAGCAGAAATCCAAATGCTGTTTCAGTAGTCAGCACCACAGGACAATATAGTCCATTAAACCAGCAGCACCTGCAGCCGAGTATACATAGCCTGTGCGGCTTTCGGATTTCTGCTGGGGCGATACAGGCACTTGTAGAGCAGAAATCCGAAAGCCGCACAGGCTATTACCCTGGGGCACATATATGTATACTCGGCTGCAAGTGCTGCTGGTTTAATGGACTATATTGTCCTGTGGTGCTGACTACTGAAACAGCATTTGGATTTCTGCTCTACAAGTGCCTGTATCGCCCCAGCTTCAATCCTTTATTTGGATTTTTAGATTGGGTTTATCCCTTGCCAACTACTCGGCAACACTCTATAATGTTCTTTCTTCTTCTGGGCAGTACTGGACTCTCATTGCAGGCATAATTTATTCCTGCTATTGATGGTCGATACACACCCCCCTTCTCTTTTTTGATTTATTTGGAATCTCTACAAACCTCTCTCTTCCCTGATATCTCCATATACCCCTGTGGAATGCTTTATACACACTCTGGAGGGTTACATCCACCATGGTGCCATAGATTGTGAAATAATATCTATACATTGTCAAAAATCCCCTTTGTCTCGTCCTAAACAAGCCCAACGGCGAAACGCGTAGGTGACTTCAGAGGATTTTTTCCATATTTATCTATTCATATGGTTTTATGTATCTTTTATTGTTGTATAAAATTTCTGATTTTGTAATAAATTCATATTTTTATACTTGCTTCCGTCTTGCCTCAAAGTCCGACCATCAGTTACTATTCTTAGCAATTGTTTTCCCTTTTCGTACATTTACATCAGTCCCTGCCCTCAAGGAGCTTACAATCTAAGGTCCCTAACTCACATTCATACATATACTGTACATACTAGGGCCAATTTAGATAAGAGTCAATTAACCTACCTGCATGTCTCTGGAGTGTAGGAGGAAACTGGAAGAACGTGCAAACTCTAGACAGGTAGTGCCATGATTGAGATTCAAACCAACAACCCTAGTGCTGCTAGTTGGAAGTGCTAACCACTTAGCCACTGTACTGCCCAGCCCAACATATATAATACGGCCGGTCACAGGAGTGCACTCCTTCAGATTGTCACTTGCCATGCTACCTGACACAAGTTGCAGATTTTCACTTGTCATATCACCTGCTACATGTTGTGGATTGTCCACCTGCCACGTCACCTGCCACATGTTGCGGATTTCCACTTGCCACGTCACCTGCCACATGTTGTGGATTGTTACTTGCCGCGTCACCTGCCACAAGTTGCAGACTGTCTCTTGCCACGTCACCTGCCACAAGTTGCAGATTGTCACTTGCTATGTCACCTGCCACAAGTTGCAGATTGTCACTTACCACGTCACTCTGCAGACTGCAAGGTGAAGAAGATGGAGGGAGGAGGTGGGTGGAGCCAACACTCACTCAGGGGCAGTGGATGCCTATAGTGTGGAGAAGATGGAGGGAGGAGGTGCCGGTGGGTGGGGCCAACACACTCAGGGGCAGAGAAGGAAGAATTATGGCGCTCTGCCACTGACAGTAGACGCTGGACATTTTAACTTGTCTTCCTAAACTGCAGCAACAACTGTTCCCCTATTTAAGGCTCCAGTTCCTGTCACGTTGGATCCTGAGACTTACTGACGTCTGAGACTCGAGTCCAATGTGACTCACTGATGTCACTCATTGCTAGACGCCAGACGGCCCACCCACCTCCTCCGGCTCCTGGTCAGTGCGGCACAGCAGCGTAATAACACTAGAGGAGTCTCTCTCTCTGCGCCGCTGATCGGCTGATGTGAGAGAGAGACTCGGGCAGAGGCAAGTGACAACCTGTCAGTCACCGGGCCCCACCCAACTGCGGGCCCCATAACACCCACGTGGGTCGCTATGGCGGTAGTTCCGCCTGTGCTCAGTGTACAGGTATAAAGTATTGCAGGGTTGCTTCACTCTAGTTAAACCAAGATCAAGTCAGTCATTTTCCTTTGAAAGTACAACCAAGTGACAGAAGAAAGCATCACATCCAATTTCCAAAATACAGATTTTCTTGCAAACACTGAACTGCTCAAGATTAGTGGAGGACAGTAACCAGTTAATGGGTCTGTAAAGCTTTTAGCCTGATCCAGCAGTAAGGCTACTTTGACACTGGGGAGCTTAGCAGGACTTTACAGTTGTTTTTGCAGTGCTATTTGGCAGCTGGCAGGGTGCTTTTAACCCATGCTAGCAGCCTAAGACAGTTCGGCGGCGCTGCCCATTGATTTCAATGGGCAGTGGCGCTTTAGGAGCGGTGTATATACCGCTCCTACAGCGCCTCAAAGATGTGGCTAGCAGGACTTTTTTTACCGTCCTGGCAGTGCACCACTCCAGTGTGAAAGCCCTTGGCTTTCACACTGGAGTGAAAGAAGAGACTCTTTCAAGGCACTTTGCAGGCGCTATTTTTAGCGCTATAGCGCCTGCAAAGTACCTCAGTGTGAAAGTAGCCTAAATCCTCAAAACACAAAAAAACAAACTGTGCAGCACACACAGAGCTATGGCTAAATAGCTGATTATAAGCTGAAATGGTTAACAGCCATGTGTCCCAGCGTCTTCCAGAGATCTCATCAGTATGATCAATGTGCAAATCAGGCTAGGCAGATAAAAAAATTTAACCAGGGAGACAAGAGGGAGGGGAGGCTGATCGGTAACCTGCACACTGCCTGATCATAGATATCTGGAAGACACTGCAGCTGGCCAGCAACATGTTACTGTGCTCCCAAATATCCTGTTTTCTCCATTCAGCCAGAGTTGTGTGTCCTGCAGAACTTGCATTGTTGTAGTCATACCTTCTTGCATCTCCCTCTTGGCATCCCCATTCAGCCCCACTCCAGCACTTACAGTCAAATGTGAACAGGGGAGGGCTACACTGCCTGCTAATTGGCTGTGGACAGCTAGTAGCTGACAGGGCAGCAAGCCTACCAAGAAATTTCCAGCTATCAAGGTAGGCCAATCTGGCCATGCCTCCAAGTGTGACACAATCTGTTCTAAAGTAGCGTGACCATCCTCTGGCAGCACCATCACCATGTGGCAGGCGTCATCCTCTATGGCATTAATAGTCATCTCCACCATCAGCCGGACCAGAACCTGGTACAGGCGCCCAGCACTCTCCAGCCTCTCTTCCAACTCTGCCAAGGGGATGTTAGAGCCATTGAACTTCGGTATAAGGCCAATCCTAGCGCAGCAATGATGGAAACCAATCCTCCTTCCACACCCGCTACAAGAGACATATCCTGCTAACTGCTGCCAAGTGTAGATGATGTGCAGAGGGGTGCAACGGTAATAACACACACAGTTCAAGTGCCGTGAAAAAACTTGTACTGAAATAATGCAAAGACAGTTCACAATAAATACGGTGGGAAGATGACCCAATTGGTGGAACTCACAGGAGCATGCAGAGAGCGGATTTTAGCTGAGTTGATAGCGTCAGTTAGGAGGGGCAGATTGCGGTTTGGCCATCTCATGCTCAAGCAGGAAGATGTCCAAAGAAGTTGCAAGCCCTACACTTTCCCTCCTCATCAGGAAACCTTCCCTGAAGCTAGTTCTTTCCCTACCAGGTAGGGTACATGTCCCTACTCTACCCACTTGCAAAGTGAACGCCACACCTGGGAGCCAGGGTCTTAAATTGGCTCTGCCTGACCCAAGATGGCTGTTAGAGTAACATGTGGCAGCAGCATCTAACCGGATGGCTTCCTCAGTGACCCAGGAAACCACAGGGGACCCATATTCCTCTTGACTTTCTCTCCAAAAGCAATGCCACTGCAGAAGAGCGACACCTGCAGTGGAGAAAGTAGAAGGCACCTGCCTATAAGCTGGAAGAAGATGGCTCCAGAGATGTTCTATGTTGTATACATGTTCTCTACTTGAAAGTGGAGATTCTCCACAATGTATGGGAGAGGGGGCCTTAAGGCTGAGGAAACTATTGTAAATATCGCCAAGTACTGGGCTACAGTTATATAGAGATGGAGAAATTTCCCTTTATACCTCTCTCCCTGTATTGAGATATGATGTTATGCTGTGCTATCCTCCTCCGGCCAGCAGGGGAGAGCTAAAGCCAAGCAAGCCCATAGACCTCTATGCAGAGTGCTGAGAATCCTGGGAGTGGTAGTTTGAGACAGCATCCTTATAATGAGATGAATAGACCCCTTACAATACAAATCTCAATATGGTGCATATGGAGGAGTGGATAGAGGATTTTTATTCAACTGCCAGGGAAAGTTCTTCCTTTTGGCACCAAGGAGAGATGGAAAGCAGAGCACCTCTATCCAAGTATTCACCTGCCAGCAGGGATGCAAGCCTGGACAGGGGCAGTGCAGCATTGACAACATTGTAGATCCTGCACCACTGCTGCAGATAGGCAGGAGCATTCCCTGACCTTCTGCTTCCCACCACTGATCAGCAGAGGCTTTCAGGGTATGACTGAGAGGGCCCCCTTCTACAGCAAGTGTCCACAGCAGCATCCTAGGAAATGTTGAGAGGGCTTTTTGCCCATTATTGGCACTGCTAGCAGAGACTAAGCCACTTAGAGCAGAACACCAAGTGTACCCAATCCATACCTCACCCTATACCGCATTATACTGAACCATTACCGTATCTAAATCACATCTACCTTGCACCTGTGTTGAGAATATACTGCACCTATACTGCTAAAGAAGCAGCAGTTACCTTACCAACCATTGACGTTACTCAGCCCACTCACTTACAGGAAACAAAGGAAAAGGGAAAGCACTTGTCAAGGCTGTGTCTGTGTTTATTTGCTTTTCTCTTTTTTTGTATGAACGAGTAAGCTGTCATTTTGCTAGCAATTCAAATAGACTTTTTTCTTTGTAAATGTCAGGTTTGCTATAGTAGGTTGTATACTTTGCACAGATATGTTACTTCACAGGCAAGGTCAGGGCATCCCTTAGGCATGTTATTTAAAGGTGTTGTCAGAACATTTGGGGTTAAAAGAATACATATAATGTCGCACATAATATATGTTTTATAGTGTTCCAAATTCATGTATATGATGAACTGAAGGACAGCCATTTTTCCCTGTTAAAGTTTAAACATAGGTTCTCAGGCATGAATAGACATTGGGCCAGATTCTCAAAGGCGTTACGACGGCGCAACACCATTAGCGCCGTCGTAACACCTCATCTGGCCCCGGGTATCTATGCGACTGATTCTCAGAATCAGTTGCGCATAGGTACCCATTAGATCTGACAAGCGTAAGGCTGTTACGCTGTCAGATCTTAAAAGTAATTTTTTTTCCCGCCGCTAGGTGTCGCATCGTCGCTTTTCCCCGTCGTCTATGCAAATTAGGTAAGTACGGCGATTCCCGAACATACGCGAGGTCGACGCAGCGAATTAACGTCGTTTGCGTAGCGTACCCGACGCGTAAGGTTGCCCCTGCTAATTAGCAGGCGCAACCAATGTTAACGATGGCCGTCGTTCCCGCGTCGAATTAAAAAAAAAATACGTTGTTTGCGTAAGACGTCCCTGAATGGCGCTGGACGCCATTTACGTATACATCTAGGCAAATGACGTCGGGGCGACGTCATTTAGCGCAATGCACGTCGGGTAATTTACCCGACGGAGCATGCGCAGTACGCTCGGCGCGGGAGCGCGTCTAATTTAAATGGTTACATAGTTACATAGTTAGTCAGGTTGAAAAAAGACACAAGTCCATCCAGTTCAACCACAAAAAAAATAAACAAACACAATACAATCCCATACACCCAACTCCATACCCACAGTTGATCCAGAGGAAGGCAAAAAAAACCAGCAGAGCATGATCCAATTTGCTACAGCAGGGGAAAAAATTCCTTCCTGATCCCCCGAGAGGCAATCGGATTTACCCTGGATCAACTTTACCTACAAATCTTAGTACTCAGTTATTTTATGTACATTTAGGAAAGAATCCAGGCCTTTCTTAAAGCAATCTACTGAGCTGGCCAGAACCACCTCTGGAGGGAGTCTGTTCCACATTTTCACAGCTCTTACTGTGAAAAAACCTTTCCGTATTTGGAGGTGAAATCTCTTTTCCTCTAGACGTAAAGAGTGCCCCCTTGTCCTCAGTGTTGACCGTAAAGTGAATAACTCAACACCAAGTACACTGTATGGACCTCTTATATATTTGTACATGTTGATCATATCCCCCCTAATTCTCCTCTTCTCAAGAGTGAATAGATTTAGTTCTTCTAATCTTTCCTCATAGCTGAGCTCCTCCATGCCTCTTATCAGTTTGGTTGCTCTTCTCTGCACTTTCTCCAGTTCTCCGATATCCTTTTTGAGAACTGGTGCCCAAAACTGAACTGCATATTCCAGATGAGGTCTTACTAATGATTTGTACAGGGGCAAAATTATATCTCTGTCTCTGGAGTCCATACCTCTCTTAATACAAGAAAGGACTTTGCTCGCTTTGGAAACCGCAGCTTGGCATTGCATGCCATTATTGAGCTTATGATCAACTAAAACCCCCAGATCCTTCTCCACTACAGATCCCCCCAGTTGTACTCCCCCTAGTATGTATGATGCATGCACATTCTTAGCCCCCAAGTGCAAAACTTTACATTTATCAACATTAAACCTCATCTGCCACTCAGTCGCCCAATTAGACAGAGCATTGAGGTCGGCTTGTAAATTGGCGACATCCTGCAAGGACGTTATTCCACTGCATAGCTTGGTGTCATCTGCAAAGACAGAAATGTTACTTTTGATCCCAGACCCAATATCATTTATAAATATATTGAAAAGTAAGGGTCCCAGCACTGAACCTTGGGGTACACCACTGATAACCTTGGACCATTCAGAGTAAGAATCATTAACCACGACTCTCTGAATTCTGTCTTTCAGCCAATTTTCTATCCATTTACAAACTGATATATCCAATCCTGTAGACCTTACCTTACACATGAGCCGTGTGTGCGGAACTGTATCGAACGCTTTTGCAAAATCCAAATATATCACGTCCACAGCCACTCCTCTGTCCAGGGTTTTACTTACCTCTTCATAAAAGGAAATCAGGTTTGTCTGACAACTTCTGTCTTTCATGAATCCATGTTGTCTGCTGCTTAAATAGTTTTTTTCCTGCAAGAACTCATCCATATGGTCTTTTATTAAACGTTCCAGTATCTTCCCAACTATAGAAGTTAGACTAACAGGTCTATAGTTACTTGGTAAAGACTTTGTTCCCTTTTTAAATATAGGCACCACATTGGCTCTACGCCAATCCAGTGGTACTATTCCTGTCATTAATGAGTCCCTAAATATTAGATACAGTGGCTTTGAAATGACAGAGCTCAACTCACCTAGGATCCGTGGGTGGATGCCATCAGGTCCAGGTGCTTTATCCACCTTTATTCTGTCTAAATATTTCTGGACCATATCACTTTTGAGCCATTGTGGATTTGGGGCTGTGTCACTCCCACCCCCATTATGGACATGAGCTCCCCCATGCTCCATTGTATACACAGAGCTGAAGAAAGCATTTAATAAATTTGCCTTCTCTTTGTCCCCAGTCACCCACTCTAGATTATTTTGTAAGGGGCCTACATGCTCAGACTTCACCTTTTTACTATTAATATATTTAAAGAATTTTTTGGGGTTTGTCCTACTATCTTTTGCAATCTGTCGTTCATTTTGAATTTTTGCATCCTTGATTTCCTTTTTACATATCCTGTTATATTCTTTGTAACATTTAAACAACACTAGTGTTCCTTCATTTTTATATTTTTTAAAAGCTACTTTCTTATTGTTTATAGCTTTTTTAACTTTGCCCGTGAGCCACATAGGTTTTATTTTTAGCCTTTTAAACTTATTGCCCATGGGAACATACTTTGCAGTGAGGTTCCACACAGTCTTTTTGAAAAATTCCCATTTCTGTTCTGTGTTCATCTGTGTCAATAGTCCCTCCCAGTCCAAGTCCTGGAGAGCGGCCCTCATCCTTGGAAAATTTGCTCTCTTAAAATTTAGTGTTTTAATATTTCCTGTATGTATTTCTTGCTTATAGTTAACATTAAATGAAATCATGTTATGATCACTGCTACCCAGGTGTTCCTTTATCTGAACATTAGTAATAAGCTCTGCATGGTTTGAGATTATCAGGTCCAACAGAGCATCATTCCTAGTTGGGGCCTCAATAAACTGCACCATAAAATTGTCCTGCAATAGGTTTTTAAATTGTTGTCCTTTAACTGTCCCAGAAGTGCCATTAATCCAGTCAATTTCTGGGTAGTTAAAATCCCCCATTATTATCACCGTCCCAGCCCTTGCAGCCCTTTCCATCTGTGCAAGGAGCTGAGTCTCCACCTCCTCATTAACATTGGGTGGTTTATAACAAACTCCAATGATTAATTTTGAACTACGCACATCTGTATGCAGTTCCACCCATAATGCTTCAGCCTCATCACACTCTCCATCAACCAGGTTCTCTTTCACGCTTGCTTTGAGGTCACTTCTCACATAGAGACAGACCCCTCCACCTTTCCTTTTTACCCTGTCTTTCCGAAAGAGAGCATAGCCAGGAATATTAATAGCCCAGTCATGTGAGGATTGAAGCCAAGTTTCAGCAATACCGATTACATCATAGCTCTCCTCATGCACCAGAGCTTCCAACTCACCTGTTTTGCTTGGCAGACTTCTGGCATTGGTGAACAAACACTTAAATGTATTGTTACATTTTTCTCTAGTGTTTTTCATATAATTTATAGTAGTACAAATGGCACTATTATTTCCAATGGCTGTTTGCAACATGGGAACTTTCTTGTCACCTGCCATAACCCTCCCCCCATCTATCCCGATTCCACTCTCCATTAATGTCTGACCCCTAGCTGACCTGTGTACCCGATGTAATTCTAGTTCACCCTCCCCCCTCAATCCTAGTTTAAATACTCCTCCAGCATTCCCATAAACCTCTCCCCCAGCACAGCAGACCCCCTTCCATTCAAGTGCAAACCGTCCTTAGCATATAGGTTGCACCCCAATGAAAAGTCATCCCAGTGCTCTAGAAACCCAAATCCCTCCTTCCTACACCAGGTCTTTAGCCATGCATTCAGCTCTCTAATCTCCCCCTGCCTTTCCTGTGTTGCGCATGGCACAGGCAATATTTCAGAGAATATCACCTTGGAGGTCCTTCCCTTCATCTTGCAGCCTAGTTCTTTAAATTGATTCTTAAGGAGCCTCCACCTTCCATGTATACTGTCATTGGTTCCAACGTGGACCAAGACAGCTGGGTCATGCCCAGCCCCTCCCAGTAATTTATCCACCCGGTCCACCACATGCCGAACCCTGGCACCAGGGAGACAGCAAACCATTCGGTTGAAGCGATCCTGGCGACAAATTATTCTATCAGTCCTTCTGATTATAGAATCCCCTATTACCACCAACTGTCTAGGCCTACCTGCACTCCCCTCCCCACCTCTACTAGATGGGTTGCTCTCCCGGCTGTTAGGGGTAGCAGTAACATCTAGGGCTGCCACCTCTGTGTTTGCCACCTCCACATCATCACCCAAATTGGCAAATTTGTTTTGATGCACAAATACAGGACTGGCCTTCCCTTTCTGCACGCCCCTTCCACTCCCTCTAACTACATTAACCCATCTCCCTATCTGATAATCCTGACTTGCCCCTCCACCCTCCACATCAACCTTACTGACCACCTGCTCAGCAGGCAGAGGACCCCTTTCAAGGTTGTCATTTCTACCCAGTGTTGCAACTTGCTCCTCCAGATCTCTAATACGAGCTTCCATTTGAATTGGGCGGGCTTGCGACGAGCAATCTAACGCTACACCGCCGCAAGTTTACAGGTAAGTGTTCTGAGAATCAGGATGTAAACCTGTAGACCTGCGGCGGTGTAACGTAGATCTCATATATTACGCTGCCCAGGAGCAGCGCGAATGTATGAGAATCTGGCCCATTGTTCTTAGGTTGTAAATCACAGGTTTAGGACTCTCAGAAAGATAAACAAGATGAAAGGCCTTAGACAGCATGACACAAAAACGACTGGAATGGTCTTTGTACTATGAGACCAAAGGGGCTCATAGTAATCCTGGTGGGATCCCGGTGGGATTATATATTACATATCTCAATAGTATTGTTTCTTTATAATGCCTTAACAATATATGTGTATTAGTAATTCATATATAAACCTGTTTAATAAATAGACATAACTAGGGTCCCAAGTATAAGATCCTATAATAGCTTAAAAGTATTAGGCCCTGTACACACGATCAGTCCAAACTGATGAAAACGGACTGAAGGCTGAAGTCTGATGGTCTGATGGACTGATGATCTGATGGTCTGATGTGCGTACACACCATCAGTTCAAAATCCGATCGAGTCCAACGCGGTGACGTAAAACACGACGACGTGCTAAAAAAACGAAGTTCAAAGCTTCCAAGCATGCGTCGACTTGATTCTGAGCATGCGCGGGTTTTGAACCGATGCTTTTGCGTACTAACCATCGGTTTTGACCGATCGATCATCAGTCTATCAGTCCGATTTTAAAGCAAGTTTTAAAACTTTGGTCTGACGGACAAAAGTCTGATGGGCCGTACACACGGTAGGTTTGGACTGATGAAACTGAACTTCAGTCCGTTTTTATCAGTTTAAATTTCCAGTATCAGTTCAAAGGAACCTCCCAGACCATTTGTGTGACCATAAAATCTTATCTCAATCATAAATTGAGAACTAGCCGAAATGTCTGGGTTTGTTGGCATTTTGTTTGACATATAAAACAATTTATGATGCTATACCAAGATTCAAGTCAGAGGGGGTCATAAATCCTGATTAACTCTGGTTGACCCTATCATCAGGAATAATTCCTTATACACCACTGCCCCCTACAGGTTAATATTGGCATGGTTCAAGATAGCCATATCCTTGGTTGCTAAGGGCACCTGGCCTAACATAGTATCATGTGACATCACCAGTCACGTGATAGTGAAATACACACCAACTTCTTTGGGGGAGATAAACAGTGATTACACAGGACAGGAGAGGAGGAAGTGAGCTGTGAGATCTGATCTGTGGAGGCTGATGAGATGGCTAAGCTGTGAGAGCTATAGGCTGATCTGTGGAGATAGATGGCTAGGCTAAAGGGGATTGCGTGACTGATGGGAGCTGATCTCTGAAGGAAGCTGGAAGGCAGAGATTGACCGCAAACATGTAGCAATTGGTTCAAAGAGAATCCTTCATTAGGACTCTCACTTCTCAAAACAGAAAGAACTGTTACCTACTGGTAATGTATAATCTTGATTATTTACCTTTTGGTAATTAGAAGATTTTCACATACACACATGACTAAAACCATTTAAATATACTTGGCAAATATAATTTGGGAGTTGGTTATTTCTAACTGCAGTATGGGATGATTGTATTCCAAATATTAAAGACATACACATTACGTTTGTCTTTGAAAAGCTAAGTGCCAACAATGGTAAATCGGTTTTAGAATGAGGTATGTGAAAATAAATTGTTCCTAAATTTAAAATTAAGCTTGTTTGCATTGCAAAGCTTGTGTACAAATATAACATTTATTCTGTACACGTATATATAAGTAGTAGCAAGAGATCTGTTTGTCATTGAGAAGAGATAATACAATGTCAAGGTACAAGCCGCCAGGTTTTAAATACGCCAGGATGATTTAAATAAAAGCTATGAATATACCTTGTCATATAATGTAAACATTATCTGAACATTCAACCATTGCTTATCTCTGATTGGTATAAGGAAGGGAAATGGGATAGGGGAATCTGCGCTAGGTGAAAGCAATAATAAAGCAATTAAGGGTGGGTCCCGGGAGGGACGTCCTGCAGCTGAACACAAATGTTTAGATACAAAAAAAACGTATGGAAAAAGACAGTGCAGCGCTAGACAAAATATAACATCAAGTGTAAAAAGTGTGTCAATAGAATATTTAAATAAATGAATAAACCATGAATGAAAAATTATATAAGTGAAATATAAAAATAACACAATCTAATATGGCAATTATCCTCTGAAGTAAACAGGACTGTTGCAAAAAATAAACATGATAACTAAACCTGTGAAGGTAAGTGATGCCTAAAACAAATGTATTTCTGCAGTGAAGCCAGAGAACCTGTCTCAGTGTTCCAACAAATCAGTGTAAATTATGCCACATAAATAATCACAGTGATAATGATACACAGTGTTTCAGTATAAGCCCATGTTTCATGGAAAGTATAAATAAAGTTGAATAAAGGTGAGTAAAATTAAATAGAGTCCACAAAGGAAAAAAAGCGAGGGAGGGGTTTTGTAGTCCCCTCAGGTGAAGATGAGTAAAATTAAATAGAGTCCACAAAAGAAAAACCGCGGGGGAGGGGTTTTGTAGTCCCCTCAGGTGAAGATGATAAAAGAGCAGAAGATCCACCAAAAGACCGCAGATGGAAATAGGAGGAAGCAATCCACAGACAATCCAATGTAAAGAGAAATGGAGGCTTACCGGAAAGCCTGTGACCCGACCTTCTCAGGAAGGGTCTAAACAGGCGTGTTGGGATACAAACGTCCCTCAGGCAGTGGAGATGGATCGATATCCTTCACGAATCAAACGTCAGGGTTCACAGCGTCATAGCTCCTCAATGGGTCAGGGATGACAGCACTCACAGAGATATGTAGCAACGGTGGTCAGCAGATGTCATATGAAAAAAGGAAACATTTCCATAGTATAGCCTGCTTGATATTGGTTTATTTAAAAATTCTATTAAAAATCCATTAAAAAGATTTCCCATACATAGGGAACAAATATACAGTGTCCTTGCAAGGAAAAGAAAAAGCTCCAAAATTTAAACAGACCGCCTTGGGCCGTTAGCGCATGCACAGTGCGTGTGTGGACTCTATTTAATTTTACTCATCTTCACCTGAGGGGACTACAAAACCCCTCCCTCGCTTTTTTCCTTTGTGGACTCTATTTAGCTTATCTCTGATTGTAGAAGCATATCAATTATTTGTTTTAACACAAATTGTACCTGATTTTAATTGTTGCACTATATCTTTAGTTAATAAATATATATATTTTAAATATTCAGTTGTGTTGCTTGTCCTCAAAATAGCACGGATAAAAGAATTTTGGTATCTTGTATTGTAGGAAAATTGTATATCTCCCAAAGCACAGATTTACATATGTCCATAAATACAATAATATTTTATAGTTCATATAAACATTCTGACGGTACATGTAGGCTCTATGCCGAGATAGGTCAATGGTTCTGACAGTGTTTTGGCATTTTTACTGTTTCAGGTTCAGCTCAGTACTACTCATGATCCACTTGCCTAATACAGGGAGAGCCTTTATACCAATATTATAGAAACAAAAGCATCATGGAAATTATGCAAAGCAAGATCTTACCTTATTCATGCATATATTTAATAAATACGAATAAGCACCACTCTTACCAACTGGCAATTGGCATATAGGAATACTCACTCATCGAGAATTCAATCAAATAAAAAAAAGTGTAGTTAAAACTGAAGGAAACCCCATCTCCTTCTCCTCCCCTCCTCCACAATTCCCCCTTTCGCACTAAATACCCCAACTCCTATTATTCTTCCTTTCACTTTGCCGCAACCTGGATGGGGTAAGTGCAGGGCTGGCGGGCATCAAGCGATTGATCGAGCGATGGATGGAGGGAGTGAGGGAGCTAGGTTTGTTTCCCGCCGCCCCCAAAAAAATTGAGCATCAGCCGACTTATGTCCCTGCCAACCAGCGTGACCTTTCAGACAGCTATTACAGCGGCAGAGTGTCAGGAAAGGTTCCATCCTCTGGTGCTATTTATTACCTGGCTCGCAGTACTGCGTCTCACCAGCAGGTGTCTCCTGACAGTTCCAAACTGTCAGGAGAACTTCTCCCTGCTGGTGTTATATCACCCTTGGGACGCAGTACTGGTCTCCACCAGCGGATGGACCCTGGCAGTATGGAGTATACGGCCCTTCCTGCGCTCAGGTGTGACCTGAACTTAATTACCACACCTATATATATACCCGGCGAGTGTAAGCATACCTCGCCCTGGTATCTTTCAACCATCTGAGCCTGAGCCTGTTATCCTGACTCTGAGCCTGCAATCCTGACCCTGCTCCTGATCCTTATCCCGAGCCCATCCTGGACCTATCCTTCCTGTTACCTGTTTTCCTTGGATCCTGTTTACCATGGATTCCTGCCCCACAGCCTGTCCATCCATCCTCTCCCTGCTCTGTTGTGTTCCCATCCTCACCCATCTGCTGACTTCCCCTGGTGTATGATCTCGGCCTGGCTTTGTTTACGATTACGGTATCTCCCCTTGATTTGTACATACTATTTGCTGTTAATTGCGCACTGGTGGTTTTCACATGTTTGTCCCCTTGTAAATAAACACCTTTTTATTTCACTTACATACATGTTTGGTCTCCTCTGTGTAGTCACACAGTCTGGTCTACTAGATTCCTTGACACAGAGCCAAAAGAAAGTGCTCCAAAAGCCTGTCGCCTCTGTGCTACAGGTGGTGGGCGGGCTGGCAACAATAAAAAGCAGTGAAACACTGAAGCACCCAGCAAACTCCCACCATCCCGGCCCAGTCCACCCCTGAATCGCTGTCTCAGTCCCATGGTAGGGCCAGGCCTGGGCAGTACAGCAGTGCTCAAAATAATGGCTGCATGGGCCATGCATCCATTATTTTGACAGGATGCCTGTCACTGAAACCGGCCCACTAAGCCATCAGCCCAACGGGAAACTCCCAGGAGTCTGGATGCCCAGTACATGCCTGATTTTAGGGACTACAGATGTTGTGTCATTGTACACAATTATAGCAAGAAAATTTCACCAGCACACCATGGATCTCCAGAATGGGTCCAAAGCTTTATTCAGCGATCACATCGTTACAGCAAATAGCAATGTTTTGGGGCCCTAGGGTTACCTCACATGCCTGATGAAGGGATCCTGCGAGGCTCTGAAGCGTTGCTATTTGCTGTAATGATGTGATCACTGAATAAAGCTTTGGACCCATTCTAGAGATTCGTGGTGTGCTGGTGACATTTTCTATTTACGGTTCTAGCTGGTGGTCGCTTCCACTTAAATACACATACACACATGCCATTTCTACAGGAACATGTTCTTTGAGAACAGTGTTGGAATCACTATACACAATTATTTCACATTCACAAGAACTGGAGGGTGTACAAATTTTCTGCTACTGGATTCTAAGTTACCTTTAATACCAAAAAAGTAATCTTAGATTGCTTCTGTCAGGTCCTATTTACAGTGCCTTGAAAAAGTATTCATTCCCCTTGAAATCTTCCACATTTTGTCATGTTACAACCAAAAACGTAAATGTATTTTATTGGGATTTTATGTGATAGACCAACGCAACACAAAGTGGCATATAATTGTGAAGTGTAAGGAAAATGATCAATGGTTTTCCAAAATGTTTTACAAATAATATGTGAAAACTGTGATGTGCATTTGTATTTAGCCCCCCTGAGGCATTACTTTGTAGAACCACCTTTCACTGGAATTACAGCTGAAAGTCTTTTTGGGTATGTCTCATTAATAAATTTGCAAAGATTTCAAACAAACTTCTTTCATGTTGTCATTATGGGGTATTGTTTGTAGAATTTTGAGGAAAATAATGAGATTAATCCATTTTGGAATAAGGCTGTAACATAACAAAATGTGTGAAAAGTAAAGCACTGTGAATACTTTCCAGATGCACTGTAAAGCCTCGTACACACGATCAGTCCATCCGATGAGAACGGTCTGAAGGACCGTTGTCATTGGTTAACCGATGAAGCTGACTGAGGTCCGTCGCACCCACACACCATCGGTTAAATAACCGATCGGGTCAGAGCGTGGACACGTAAACCACGTACGACGGCACTATAAAGGGGAAGGCCAAAGCCTTTGGCGCCATCCTTGGGGCTGCTTTTGCTGATTCCGTGTTACCGCGTGTTAGTAAAAGTTTGGTTAGACCCGATTCGCGCTTTTCAGTCTCCGTGCTTTGCAGATCGTATTCTCGGGTTCAGTTTGTTCTTGTGGGTTCATATTTGGCATTCAGTGCTTGCAGTCAGGTTGTTTCTGTTTTGCAGTGCCTTCCTGTCCACTCGTATCTGTTTTTTCAAGTGCGTTCTTTACAGGTCTTTCTGTCTTTGTGGTGCTTTCTGCTTCAAGTGAGTTCTGACCAGCCGACCGGTTTGAAGCCATGTTGGAGGCGCATTCTCATGCTCGAGTTCGTGCTGCGTATGGGCTGCTTGTGCAGTTCATAATCTTTCTAAGTCTGCGGCCGTGAACAGGGCGAGGAGTAGTTCATGAGCCAAGAATTGGTTGCGCCAGCGTGACCAATTCTCTCATATGCCCCTGCTTAGGGAAATCCAGGAGAATAATCCTGAGGACTTCAAAGAACTTTCTCCATATGACCGACCCCGTTTTCCACCGTCTATTGGATCTTCTGTCCCCCTTTATAATGAGGCAGGACACTGTGATGCGCCAAGCCATCACGGCCGAGCAGAGGCTTATTGCCACGTTGCGGTACCTGGCGACTGGGAGGAGCCTGCAGGACCTCAAGTTCTCGACAGGCATCTCCCCCCAGGCGCTTGGGATCATCATACCGGAGACGTGTTCTACCATCATACAAGTGATGCAAGAGGAGTATATTAAAGCGGTTGTAAACCCGCATCAAAATTATTATTTTTTTTTCTCCTGCAAGGCAAAAGTCATAATGAGCTAATATGCACCGCATATTAGCTCATTATGAAATACTTACCTCGGAATGAGGTGTGTAGAACTTACCTGGTCCACGCCGAGCAAGATATCATCTTGACTCTGCGTGTCTTCCGGGTATCGCCGCTCCAGCGATGTGATTGGCTGGAGCGGCGATGACGTCACTCCCGCGCATGCGTGTGGGAGATTTAAATTCGGCAAAGTCCGGCGGTCCTTTCGCCGTAGATCCCCCTGCGCATGCGCCGCTGCAATCAGCGGCGCATTGTGAGGGGAATATCTCCTAAACCGTGCAGGTTTAGGAGATATTCTCCTTACCTACAGGTAAGCCTGTCAAAAGTCAAAAAAGTGTGTTCCAATGTATTTTTTCTCATTCAATTTAGGCAGAGTGCTACATGTTTTTTTTTCTGGGCCTAAACTCAGATAGAACCCCCCCCCCCCCCTAAAAAGGTTTAATGGCCCATCAGAGGGGTGAGGAGTCTGATAAGTGGGCTTTTTTTTTTTGCCATGAAATATTCACTCCAATAATAAATGTTATACTGATGTTGGACAAGGATGTCTTTTGTATTGTGATTGCAATGTTTATGTGCCAAAGTACTCATTTTTTTTTGTTTGACCCCACAGTTTCCCTCCACGCCACAGGAATGGCAGACTGTGGCTTCCCAATTTGCCCAGCGGTGGTACTTCCCGAACTGCAGAGGGGCAATAGACGGGAAACACTTCCGCATAGTGCCGCCACCCCATACTATTTCAACTATAAAGGTTTTAGTAGTATCGTGTTGATGGCGGTGGTGTCGGCACAGTACGATTTTTTGTATGTGGACGTGGGGAAGAACGACCGGCTGTCTGATGGGAGTGTTCGCGCAGACGGAGTTTGCCCAGCGTCTACATACTGGTGGTCTTGCACTGCCACGGAATTAAGACAATTTTAATGGACTCCTGTTTTTGTCGCGGATGAAGCTTTCGGGCTTGGACCACACCTCATGCGGCTGTTTCCCCAGAGAGCCCTAACCCAGGAGAGGAGGGTTTTCAATTTTCGGCTGGCCAGAGCCCGGAGGGTAGTCGAGAATGCCTTCGGGATAATGGCCAGCCGGTTCCGCCTGTTCCAGACAGCCATACACATGGCTGAATATAAACTGAACACTATTGTTTTTGCCTGTTGCATTTTGCACAATTTTTTACGCAGGCACTCACAGACATACCTAACCAACATTGGGCCTGAGGCAGGACTACCTTCAGATACATTTGTTGGCCTGGACACAGGTCGAACTGGCTTGGCCCCGCAATCTGCTTGTGATGCATGCGACAAATATGTTGAGTACTTCGTGGGTAGGGGGGCCATTGCTATGCCAGACCATGTTTATTTCTAATTCGGCCCAAAAAAGAAATAAATAAATAATAAATAATTTGACCATTGGAATTATACAGTTGTTTTTCATTCTTGCTTGGGTTTCTTTTATCTGTCTCCCTGGTTCTCCAACTAGTGCACTTGTAGTGCCAAATGTATTTCTCTGTTTTAGTAAATAACCACAATTGTCACAGTAAGCACTCACTTTTTTAAATGTACAAACTGGTATTGAGTATAGAAAGAAGAAGCCACACAAATGTTTTTTTTTGCTTGGGGTTTTATTCTGTGCACAACTTTTTTTTTTGTACGAAAACCAGGCTTTTTTCAAACAAGCAAATATCTACAAACAATGGAACTTACAAAGTTCAACCTTATTAGAAACACATGTGATGGGGTGATGTCACCCCGGAACAAGCCAAAATTTGACGATGCACACATTTTGAGTGGCAAAATAGGGATTTCTATCCTGATCCCATGCCAAATGTCAACATGTGCTATCTGCCATCATGGGTGATCAATGGATGTGTTTTGGGGGTGAAAACCCTTCCTCTCACCTACTTGAGTAGCGAGGAAGGGGTTTTACCCACAAAGCACAATCGATATCCTGTGATGGCAGATAGCACATGTTGACACACTGTGTGCATCTTCAAATTTTGGCTTGTGGATTATCCAATGCAAATTGGTGTGCAAAACATAACATCGAAAATTGTTTGGGGGGGGGGGGGGTTTAATGTACTATACGGCCCATCATGTCAAGGATGTTCTTAAATTTTTGCTCAATGACATTCATCCTATTCCTCATAATGTCCATTTCTGTACTGCATTCTATTATTTCTTGTATCACGATTTGGGCACTAGCATTGGAGAAAGGTGTCCTAGCAGATGCTGTGATACCACCATGTTCAACCCCTAAAAAAATACAAAAGGTTTTATTAGAAATGTGCAGGCCTACCTACATCTCTTTATCCCTGAGAAGCTGGGGTGACAGACACTGACCTGTTGTGCTGATAATCTCCACCTCCCCATCTTCCACCTCTCTTTCTTCCACCTCTCTTTCTTCCACCTCCCTTTCTTCCACCTCCTGAGGTTGGTGGGGTTTTTTCTGTCTGTGGCTCCTTGTCTCCTCCGAATGGTGTCCTCTCAGCACAAAGATATTGGAGGGCAGAAATAGAAAACATTGCTTGGAAGTGGGGTACAATTGTCTGTTTGGGATCATTCCTAAAAACATCACTTTTGTTTTTCTGAGTTACCCCAAGCTGGAATACTGACGCTTTTTGGCAAAGTGACACACATGGAGGCACCCCAAAAGTATCATTTGTGGGAGACCCTAATAAAAAGGTTAGTTATGGGGGACACACAGGTGCTCATGAGTCCAGATGTGTAAACAGCTGCTTATTATCACTGTGTGAATGAATCCGGCTTGCCTGTCACATTCTAGTAAGGTTGAACAAACACGTTTATAAACGTTGTTTTACGCCAAATAGGCATGACCACGTGTGCTTTTCCGGGATCTGCGGAAAACATCGGATTTTGGAGGAACGATGTTTACTACGACCGGAAAATACTACACTTTGCCAACTTATAACCTGAAAGTAGCCATGTTCAAAAGTACAACCAGGCCAAACAAGCACATGGAGAAAAACATGCAAAAAAAATCAAGATAATTCAAGATAATTGCAACAAACACATGAAAAATACCTACTTTTGTCAATAATTTTCTTGATCTTCCTATATTGCTCTGGCTTCCGCAATTTCAAGTCAGACCACCTTTTACGGAGCTGCTCCTTGGACCTCCTCACCCCATAATTCTCATAAAGTCTCCTCGCCACTTTGTCTATTATTTGGGCCTTCCTCCAATTAGGGGTGTGGTATGGGCCATGATCGCCATCATAATCTTTCCTCCGCAGTATGTCCACCATCTCCACCATCTCTTCAAGTGACATATTTGTCACTTTGTAGCGTCTGGGCCTGGGCCTGAATCGTGACGTTCCCTCCTCCGGGCTTTCCTCGTCAGGACGGGGGATACCACGCACCTGTGACACCGCCATATTGTCGTTTCACACTGATTAGGGGCGTGGAATAGAGGAAAAGGTACGTCATGGGCGGGCGAAGAGGGCGGCGTTTCACGCATGCACTGGGTATATAAGGAGAACGATGTGACTACGTTGGTTACGCGGAGTCTGGACGAGTGTCAGAAACGAAGGTACAACTGAAAATGGGGCCAGCAGAGGCCTATATAGACTTGAGTCATGGGATGGGGGGTTTATATGTTGATTGGACCCTTGAGCAATTTAATCTTGGGGCCCCCCATGCAATTTGGCTCTCCATCTGCTCGGAGACATCTCTTATATACAGGCCCGGACTGGCCATAGGGCATACCGGGCATATGCCCGGTGGGCCGCGGCGGCCCGCGGGCCGGTAGTGGCCCGCGAATGGCCCTTGGCGGCCCACGGGCCGGTAGTGGCCCGCGAGCGGCCCTCGGCGGCCCGCGAACGGCCCTCGGCGGCCCGCATGTCACTTCTACTCAGAGGTGTACCAAGGCCCTTGGGGCAGACTGGGCTGGGTTGCAAGAATGCATTTGCCCCCTGGGCTGCTCTAATGTCCTGCAAAAAGGCCACTGAGCTGGCCGAGTGCGCCACCTGCTACAAGTTGTGGATTGTCCACTGACCACGTCACCTGCCACAAGTTGTGGATTGTCCACTTGCCATGTCACCTGGCCACGTCACCTGCCATGTCACCTGGCCACGTCACCTGCCACGTCACCTGCCACGTCAACTGGCCACGTCACCTGCCACAAGTTGTGGATTGTCCACTTGCCATGTCACCTGACCACGACACCTGCCACAAGTTGTGGATTGTCCACTTGCCATGTCACCTGGCCACGTCACCTGCCATGTCACCTGGCCACGTCACCTGCCACGTCACCTGGCCACGTCACCTGCCACGTCAACTGGCCACGTCACCTGCCACAAGTTGTGGATTGTCCACTGGCCACGTCACCTGGCCACGTCACCTGCCACAAGTTGTGGATTGTCCACTTGCCACGTCACCTGCCACAAGTTGTGGATTGTCCACTGGCCACGTCACCTGCCATGTCACCTGGCCACGTTACCTGCCACAAGTTGTGGATTGTCCACTTACCATGTCACCTGGCCACATCACCTGCCGCGTCACCTGGCCACGTCACCTGGCACAAGTTGTGGATTGTCCACTGGCCACGTCACCTGCCACAAGTTGTGGATTGTCCACTGGCCACGTCACCTGGCCACGTCACCTGCCATGTCACCTGGCCACGTTACCTGCCACAAGTTGTGGATTGTCCACTTGCCATGTCACCTGGCCTCATCACCTGCCGCGTCACCTGGCCACGTCACCTGGCACAAGTTGTGGATTGTCCACTGGCCACGTCACCTGCCACGTCAACTGGCCACGTCAATTGCCACAAGTTGTGGATTGTCCACTGGCCACGTGACCTGGCCACGTCACCTGCCACATCACCTGGCCACGTCACCTACCACAAGTTGTGGATTTTCCACTTGCCACGTCACCTGCTTCAAGTTGTGTATTTTCCACTTGCCATGTCATCTGCCATGTCACCTGGCCACGCCACCTGCCACAAGTTGTGGGTTGTCCACTGGCCACATCACCTGGCCACGTCACCTGCCACAAGTTGTGGATTGTCCACCTGCCACGTCACCTGGCCACGTCACCTGCCACGTCACCTGGCCACGTCACCTGCCACATCACCTGGCCACGTCACCTGCCACAAGTTGTGGATTGTCCACTGGCCACGTCACCTGCCACGTCAACTGGCCACGTCACCTGCCACAAGTTGTGGATTGTCCACTTGAAACGTCACCTGCCTCAAGTTGTGTATTGTCCACTTGCCACGTCATCTACCATGTCACCTGACCACGCCACCTGCCACAAGTTGTGGATTGTCCACTGGCCACGTCACCTGGCCACGTCACCTGCCACAAGTTGTGGATTGTCCACTTGCCATGTCACCTGGCCACGTCACCTGCCACATCACCTGGCCACGTCACCTGCCACATCACCTGGCCACGTCACCTGCCACAAGTTGTGGATTGTCCACTGGCCACGTCACCTGGCCACGTCACCTGCCATGTCACCTGGCCATGTTACCTGCCACAAGTTGTGGATTGTCCACTTGCCACGTCACCTGGCCACGTCACCTGCCACGTCACCTGGCCACATCACCTGCCACGTCACCTGCCACAAGTTGTGGATTGTCCACTGGCCACGTCACCTGCCATGTCAACTGGCCACGTCAATTGCCACAAGTTGTGTATTGTCCACTTGCCACGTCATCTGCCACGTCAACTGGCCATGTCACCTGCCACAAGTTGTGGATTGTCCACTTGCCATGTCACCTGGCCACGTCACCTGCCACGTCACCTGGCCACGTCACCTGCCACATCATCTGCCACAAGTTGTGGAATGTCCAGTGGCCACGTCACCTGCCACGTCAACTGGCCACATCACCTGCCACAAGTTGTGGATTGTCCACTTGAAACGTCACCTGCCTCAAGTTGTGTATTGTCCACTTGCCACGTCATCTGCCATGTCACCTGACCACGCCACCTGCCACAAGTTGTGGATTGTCCACTGGCCACGTCACCTGGCCACGTCACCTGCCACAAGTTGTGGATTGCCCACTTGCCATGTCACCTGGCCACGTCACCTGCCACGTCACCTGGCCACGTCACCTGCCACATCACCTGGCCACGTCACCTGCCACAAGTTGTGGATTGTCCACTGGCCACGTCACCTGGCCACGTCACCTGCCATGTCACCTGGCCATGTTACCTGCCACAAGTTGTGGATTGTCCACTTGCCACGTCACCTGGCCACGTCACCTGCCACGTCACCTGGCCACATCACCTGCCACGTCACCTGCCACAAGTTGTGGATTGTCCACTGGCCACGTCACCTGCCACGTCAACTGGCCACGTCAATTGCCACAAGTTGTGTATTGTCCACTTGCCACGTCATCTGCCACGTCAACTGGCCATCTCACCTGCCACAAGTTGTGGATTGTCCACTTGCCACGTCACCTGACCACGACACCTGCCACAAGTTGTGGATTGTCCACTTGTCACGTCACCTGCCACAAGTGGATTATCCACTTGCCAAATCACCTGGCCACGTCACCTGCCACAAGTTGTGGATTGTCCACTGGCCACGTCCCCCTCTCTGCATATTAAGTGTTATATTACAGCAGCCTGTGACAGTTTCTTGCCCTCCTAGATGTTATGATGTGGGTTCACACTGGCAAGCTGCAGTTTAGCTGCAGTTCTGGCATGTTACCCTCCAGTCCCATAGACTTCTATTAGGTTGTACATTTTTGCTGCATGTCCTGAAAGTGCACAAAAAGTCCTGCATGCCGCATCTGTGGTGCAATTCCAAAAAATGCAGCAAAAACGCACAATTTCTAATTGACTGGGGCTATGGAAAACCGCCACAGTGGCGGCCTGTCCATTAAGGGCACACAGGCACTGCCCCCTCCATTATGCCACCCCCATATGTAAAATGGATAGATTCATGCCTGACCGGCCACTAAGATGGGGTAAGTGTCGGTCAGACAGCGAGTGGGTGGAGGGTGTGTCACAGTGGCTGCATTTGATGGGACAAAGTGGCTGCATTTGATGGGGCACAGTGGCTGCATTTGATGGGGCACAGTGGCTGCATTTGATGGGGCACAGTGGCTGCATTTGATGGGGCACAGTGGCTGCATTTGATGGGACAAAATGGCTGCATTTGATGGGGCAAAATGGCTGCATTTGATGGGGCACAGTGGCTGCATTTTATGGGACAAAGTGACTGCATTTGATGGGGCACAGTGGCTGCATTTGATGGGGCACAGTGGCTGCATTTGATGGGACAAAGTGGCTGCATTTGATGGGGCACAGTGGCTGCATTTGATGTGACACAATGGCTGCATTTGATGTAGCAAAGTGGCTGCATTTGATGGGGCACAGTGGCTGCATTTGATGGGGCATAACAGCTGCATTTGATGGGACAAAGTGGCTGCATTTGATGGGCACAGTGGCTGCATTTAATGGGGCACAGTGGCTGCATATAATGGGGCACGGTGGCTGCATTTGATGGGGCACAGTGGCTGCATTTGATGGGGCACAGTGGCTGCATATAATGGGGCACAGTGGCTGCATTTGATGTTTTTGTTCAGTTTGATTGCTTCCCCCCAAAAAAATGTTGAGCACCAGTGTGAGCCAAAAGGCTTGCACTCACAGATACTCCACTGAAATGTTATCAATTCTCATGTCACTTTTCAGAGGCATTTGACAGACAGTAAGGAGGTGATGCCTAATTTCCTCCCTGCCTGTTTTAACCTCAGCCAGTCCCTCCAGATATTTCACTTTGTACTCCACCTTATTTTCATTACTCTTTATAGGTATTAAATGTTCTCTCACCTTATTCTTTGCACATCTAATACATAATGAGAGTTCTGGAAATAAGGTGGAGTTCAAAGTGAATTTCTAAACCTAAGTTGAGAACCCCTTTCAGAAGATTTGAGGATATTATTAAACTCAGAGACGGGTGGACTTAGGCCATCATAAATAGATTGAAATTCTGCCAGTTCAGCAGAAATTTCAATCTATCAATGTGCAGACTGGTTATACAGACTCCGATCTATCAACTGACTTCAGTACAACAATGGGAAATGTCCAACGATTTCTCTGTTCCAGCAATGTGGAGTGATTTCCCTCTCTGTGCACAAATGTGGAGCAGTCTCTCTCTCTGTGCGGGCATCCCATCATTAACCCCCGCCGCGTGCCCCCCCCCCCCCCCCGGGCTGCTCAGTCTAAAATGCCCGGGCCTATTTTTTGTCCCAGTCCGGGCCTGCTTATATATATATATGTGAGACTGCAAAACATCTTTATTTTACTGTGTATCAGATCAGGCAATGAATGTGATTGTTGGACAGAGGTAATTAAGCAGTGTATCATCTCATCAATGCTGAGGGGCATGATATCTACACATGAATGATGCCTTGATGAATGCTCTCATTACTTTTGCATATTTTAATGCCCCTTTTTTCTTTAACCACTTAAGGTCCGCCTCCTGCACATATACGTCAGCAGAATGGCAAGGCTGGGCACATGCATGTACCTGTACGTTCTGTGCTGTTGTCCAGCCGTGGGTCGCGGGCGCACACCCGCGGCGCACGCCCGTGACCCAGTCCGAAGCTCCGTGACGGGACCGCGGGACCCGCGGACCCGATCGCCGCTGGAGTCCCGCGATCAGTCCCCGGAGCTGAAGAACGGGGAGAGCCATGTGTAAACACGGCTTCCCTGTTTTTCACTGTGGCGGCGTCATTGATCGTGTGATCCCTTTTATAGGGATACATAATCAATGACGTCACACCTACAGTCACACATAACCCCTACAGCGCCCCATGTGGTTAACTCCCAAACTGCAACTGTCATTTTCACAATAAACAATGCATTTTAAATGCATTTTTTGCTGTGAAAATGACAATGGTCCCAAAAATGTGTCAAAATTGTCCCAAAGTGTCCGCCATAATGTCGCAGTCACGGAAAAAATCGCTGATTGCCGCCATAAGTAGTAAAAAATTTTTTTTTATAAAAATGCAATAAAACTATCCCCTATTTTGTAAACGCTATAAATTTAGCGCAAACCAACCGATAAACGCTTATTGCGATTTTTTTTTACCAAAAATAGGTAGAAGAATACATATCGGCCTAAACTGAGGAAAAAAAATGTTTTTTTATATATTTTTGGGGGATATTTATTATAGCAAAAAGTAAAAAATATTGATTTTTTTTCAAAATTGTCGCTCTATTTTTGTTTATAGCGCAAAAAATAAAAAACACAGAGGTGATCAAATACCACCAAAAGAAAGCTCTATTTGTGAGGGAAAAAAGGACGCCAATTTTGTTTGGCAGCCACATCGCACAACCGCGCAATTGTCTGTTAAAGCGACTCAGTTCCGAATCGCAAAACCTGGCCGGGTCCTTTAGCAGCATTTTGGTCCGGGTCTTAAGTGGTTAAATGTAAACACAGGGTCTGCAGTTAATTCATCATTACACAACAATGGGGCAGAGCTGGGCAGCATTTTAGTGGCAGCAGGAGACACTGTGTTTAAAGGTCAAAAGATTGTGCTAAGATTCTGTCAATGTAAAAGCTGACCCTAGTGTTTATATGTTTTTGGTTTTCTCTTCTAGAAATATATTGAACATGGACAAATTGAACCACCCAGACAATCTGATGCACTTCATTGATAAGTATAGGGAGCTTACGTGCCTATGGGAGGTCAGAAACCCAGCTTATCAGAATTAAAACGTCCAAAGGGCAACAATTGCCCAATTCACCGCTTATATGCAGACCTGGATACCAGAGGTCACTTCCACCATGATCAGCAGCAAAATCAATAACATCAGGAATGCTTACAATAAGCGTTTAAAAAAAATCTGTGCTGCTCAGAGGTCAGGAGCAGCAGCAGGTGAAGGAAAGGAGCCCAAGCTGTGGTACTATAAACACCTCAGTTTTTTGAGGGATCAGATCGAGGCCCCAGGAATCACTATCCAGTCTTTCTTCCACCCTTCCTTCCAGCATTCCCTCCAGCGTTCCTTCCACTGTTCCCCCCACCCCTGCAGAGTGTGCCGAGGAGCTGGATGACATTGAGGAGCCAGATCTGCACATCTTCAGTCAGGTATAGTAGTTTACAACATATTTCTTGGCCGCAAATTATTGTTGGTTTAACGAGATTGTCAGGGATGCCAACTGCAGGGGTCAGAATGAGAGTCTGTTCAATTTTACAGAAAAAAAAAAAAAGTCAAGAGCTTGAAAATGTGTGTGATTGATGAAGCCAACAATAAAAATATGTCCCTTTTTTCTACACAGGAAGAGAACAGCCAAGAGGAGGAGGAGGCTCCGGAATGTGTCAGTCAGGAGGAGGCTGGGCTGAGTGGCAGTCAGCAGGTGCCCAGGCCCAGCACTGTATCACAGGTGCCTTCCCTCCAGATGCGCCCACCAAAAAAAAACGAGGCGCATGACCCAGCTGGAGAAGGAGTCACTGTGGGTCATTAGGAAGGCAGCTTCCATCATGAGGGCCCCCCTTAGCCCTGATGAGAGCTTCGCCTCATACATTGCAAATGAACTGCAGCAAATGGAGCAGCAACAACGGGGCCTGGCCCAGGATATGATAGTAGCTGTGATACAGAGGGGAAGAAGGGGCCTGCTGACTGACACCACACCATTCAGTGACCCGGCCCAGTCTCCTCCTCCGGCTACCACATTTTCACCACCTGCAAGGGGCCGTGGAAGGAGCCGTGGAAGGAATGCTGCAGGGAAGCCTGGAAGGAAGGCTGCAAGGAAGACCAGAAAGCGATTTCCTGGCTTCCAGATGATCTGCCAGAAAACTGAGGTTGTTGTAGTACCACAGCTTGGGGTCATGTATGACATCTGCTGCTGCTTCTGATTTCTGGGATTTGGGGAGCACATTGGGGCCCAAATTAGAGGGACTCCTGATATTATTGATTTTGTTGTTGATCATGGTGGAATGTGCCTTTGGTGTCCAAAGTCGGCATATATTTGGCTGATTGGGCAATTGTTGCCCTTCATGTTGCTTTTTTTTTATCCTGAATAAATGGAGATTTAATTTAAGTTAAATACTTGTCTATTGTGTTTTTCTGGTGAATAGCCATCAAACATTTCCGAAATACAATGTGTAATTAACAAAGGACACAACCTCCTTGGGGGGGGACATTGTTGTGATAACTTAAGAAAAAAAATGAAAGTTCTCCAAAAAAAAAAACAAGAAAAAAAATATATGTGGAGTACAAACAATTATTTTGGAGATCTGGCTTTCTAAAAAAAAATAAAAGAAGTCAGTGTGGGAGAACTCTGTCTAAATAGCATCAGCAAAACAACGTGTTTATTCTAGCAATAGAACGAAGAAAATAATGCGCTGCAATAAACGAGGCACTCATTTTAAAAATGTAGAATGTGCCATCTCCAAAACTAAAGCGAGTTTTACAAGAACGAGCGCTCCTGTCCCCTAATTTAGTCTGAGCATGCGTGGATTTTTAGGTTGTGCCTACTAACGATCGGGTTTGACCCATCGGTTATGAATCCATCGGTTCAAATTTAAAGCAAGTTGTCTTTTTTTTAACCGATGGTTAAATAACCTATGGGGCCCCCACACGATCGGTTTTGACCGATGAAAATGGTCCATCAGACCGTTGTCCTTTTGGTTAACCTATCGTGTGTACGAGGCCTAAGTGTCGTTAAACCACTCAGTGCTTCACAACACTTCCATCTCCGAGAACTCACCAGAATGCTATGAACCCTTTATGGTAAAAAGTGGGTCTAAATGCACTAGGGATATGTTTCACCAGTAGTTTCTACCATTTCTCCTGTTAACCCTCAGGATTTATTGAAAGTTTGCTGCATGAAGAAATTAGTAGGGTAGCTGAAATAGATAGTAAGGATTTAATAGTGTACAAAACAATTGAGCAAATAGGATTAATGAATCACAAAAGTGTGTTGTGGTGATGGACTTCAATACACAAAACAAGGAAACGAAGGGTATTATGCCTAAGTACTGGCCCATATTACAGAAAGAGAAGACTTGGGCTCATCGCTCCCCAAAAGACCTATTATTATACAGTACATAGAACGATACTGTTTTGAAAAACATCTTAGCCCCTAGTGTAGTCGACCCCGCTTCTAATAGGTATACAAATTATATTGTAAAAAGTTTTTTCAGATGTGGTCGGTGTGTGGAATGTAAGAATTGTCACGCACAAAGAAAGACCACCGGGCTTAGTTCTAATGCTAACAGAAAAAGGTTTATGCAAGTTTATTCCTTGTAATAGCACTTGTGTTACTTACCTCATAGATTGCCTTTGTGGGCTACTGTAAGAAAACTGTTGTGACACGTTGGGCGCAAAGCCTGGTCGAGTGCCCCTTTAACCTCGACTGATTAACTCAGCATCATTGCCTAACTCAGCATCATTGCAGTTCCTGACCTGATGTTCTGCCACAAGCTCTGCAATCAACACTTACAGGCACTCGTGTTCTTCCTCTCCCTTGACACTATCTGTTCCACTCTCAGTGGGGCCTGGGCTGGAGATGCAAGAGAGGTCGACCTCGTCATTTCAGTCTCCTACCAGGTACATGACAACTATTGGTAGAATCAAGAGAATGTTTAAGATGCGTATGATATGAGTGAACGTAGTAAAAATTAGAAAAGGATTTAAGATACATAATTTGTCATTACATTGTAGGTATTATAATAAAAAAAAACTCACAGGGATGTTCTGAGGGATTAACACAATTAAAAGATATGGGGAAATTCCAATTTGGTTAGGGAAATCTTGGAAAAAGAAAAAAGTGGGTTTATGTCATGGATACTTTTAACCCTAAAGTGTTTTATGTTCAGATGAACCTCAATTGCTTTATAAATAATAATTGGATAATACTAATAGAACAAATATTGAAAAGTAAGGTTGATTTTAACTAAGTTTCTATTGCAACCTATCCTTAATTGAATGTAAGATATTTAGAGATGTTGCTGCCATCTAGTGTCATTTTCAAATACCAGGTTTAGCAGTAATTGATACATATTGTAAGAAAGAAAGAGGCTTAGGTGGCACCGTAGGACAAACTGATAATCAGTCAGGAACCTTTATCAGTCAGGGATGTAGTATAAAATAAATATTTTATTTTATTGTACATCAAATTTTCTAATTTTTTTTGTAATCAAAATGATTTTATACTACATCCCTGACTGATTATCAGTTTGTCCTACGGTGCCATTAAAGTCCACCTAAGCCTTTTTCTTTCTTACAATTTTGATGGGACGAAGGCACCAATTTAAATTTTCTTATATTTCTAGCACTTCTACATAAGTAATTGATACATATAATAAGTGTGTCGCCACACTGTTTTTTTTTTTAAATAAAAGATCGTTACCTCTTTTTAACCACTTACCTACAGGGCACTTTTACCCACTTACTGCCCAGGCCAATTTTCAGCTGTAAGCGCTGTCACACTTTGAATGACAATTGCGTGGTCATGCAATGCTGTACCCATATGACATTTTTATCATTTATTTTCACACAAATAGAGCTTTCTTTTGGTGGTATTTATTCACCACTGTGTTTTTAATTTTTTTCTAAACAAATAAAAAAATGGCAAAAATGTTTGAAAAAACAAAACAGTTTTTAGAGTTTGTTTTTGCAAACAGGTAATTTTTCTTCTTAACCGATGGACACTGATAAGCTGCACTGATGAGGTGGCACTGATGGGCTGTAGTGATTAGGCGGCACTGGTGGGCACTGATCATAAGGTACAGCTATTATTAAGCACTAGTCAACAGTGCGAAACGCGTCAGCTGTTTATCCTTGTTGTTCTGCTGTGATCTGTAGTGCGGCTTCATCCTTTTTTTTACAATAAAGACAACCTATGAAGGTTTTTTGGAGTGCGGCTGTCCATATATTTTCCTGTTCCATTGATTGCCTAGTGCATTGCTGGCACCCTTGCTTTCCTGGGAAGACACTGATCACATGAGCGGAACCACCTGGAGCGGTAACTTCCTTTCCCAATCAGAAGGTACTGATAGGCAGCACTGATGATGAGGCACTGAGCTCTATGTGTGGGGAAAAATGTATAACAATTTCATTTGGGTATAGTATTGCATGATCGCGCAATTGTCATTCAAAATGTTACAGCGCTGCACCTGAAAATTGGCCTGGGCAGGAAGGGGGTGAAAATGACTTGTATTGAAGTGGTTAAAATAATGCAGCCACCACCTCTAAGAATCAGTAAGCTTCAATATAATAATTTGAAAAAAAATATATAACGTGTTTTAAACAAATAAACCACAAAATTATATACAAACAGCGCTCAAGTGTGTGTGAATCACACTGTGATAAGGTGATAGGTAATAATAATCTTCAATATAAATGCAAATGAATCAAAAACCTGTGATAAAAGTGTTCATAGGAAAACATAAAGTTCATGGAGGAGCAAAAAGGAAAAAACGCTTCTTTGCTTCTTTCAAGGTGTAAAATCTTCAAATTATATTCAAAATAATCTTCCACCACACCCGATGTGAAACAATAGTGAATCCTCCACCAATAGAAATGGCCACTCACCAGAACAATATGCCTAGCACTCTCGTGTTTTGGCACAGAAGCTTTGTTATAGTTAGTTTAAATCAGCAGGCGAGCTTCCATTCCCAGACAGGTGGACAGATAAAATCCTCAAAAATGAAAAGAGTGTAACATAGTGTGATACCATAAAAGCAATTTTAATCACAAACCACAAACAAAATCTTCAAAAAGTGCACTCACACAGTGCCAAAATTAAAAAAGCGTGATAGATACACATCAAAGATTCCTCAGTATTGTGCGGCTGAAATGCAATGGTCTCGGCGGACCCAAAAATGAACTAGGCAACTCACACCACTCGATCTCCACACTGTATTGGAAATAAACTGAAGCTGGCGTGAAGAGAAACCGGACGCCGGTCACTGGCGAGCAAACATACGACTGGCCTGTCTTCTCACGTTAGCAATTGGTCACTGATCAGATGATAACCAAGCTCCCGACATGTTTCGTCGTAAAATTTGACTTAATCATGGGATGGGCTGTCTTGAGCGCAGAGGTGTGATTCAATAGGGCGCCATTTTTTGATCACACTTTATCAATATAATAATTGTTTGCTTTTGAGTTGAGAACCACTTTAAGTTTTAATACTGTATTTATGGAAGAGACAGTGTTTGTCTCAGAAATACAGGGCACCTCCCCCTCTCATCATCTTCATAACTTACAGAGTAGGTTTCCTGTAGTCCACAGAGAGAGCTGGGTATAATGATAACTGAGAAGAGAGAAGCAAAGAGAGCACATTAAGTTATCAGCACACAAGTAAGGAGCAACAGGTATTTTCTAAATTTATCAATCAGATATAACAACCTACCTTTAATGGCATAGTTAACAGACCAAAAGGGAGAAAATAAGAGAACATCTTTAGGGTACATACGCATTAAGCTAGCCATACAGGTTTCTGATTGCACAATCTCGTTCATGTTTACCCTCAGACATGTGTTCTGAAGGACTATCTGAATGGATATATCGCCCTTCAGGTCTGGTATGGATATTAACCTCTTCCATACAGGGCAGTTATACACCCTTCCATACCAGGCCTATTCTGGCACTTCTCTCCTACATGTACAAATCATAATTTTTTTGCTAGAAAATTCGCAGAACCCCCAAACATTATATATTTTTTTTAGCAGACACCCTAGGGAATAAAACGACGGTCATTGAAACCTTTTATCTTGCACGGTATTTGCGCAATAATTTTTCAAACGCCTTTTTTTTGGAAAAAAATTGTTTCATGAATTAAAAAAATTAAAAAACAGTAAAGTTAGCCCAATTTTTTTGTAAAATAGGAAAGATGATGTTACACCGAGTAAATAGATACCTAACATGTCACACTTTAAAATTGCGCACACTCATGGAATGGCGCCAAACTTCGGTACTTAAAAATCTCCATAGGCAACGATTTGAAATTTTTTACAGGTTACCAGTTTAGATTTACAGAGGAGATCTAGTGCTAGAATTGTTGCTGGCACTCTAACGCACGCGGCGATACCTCACATATGTGGTTTAAACGGCGTTTACATATGTCGGCGGGACTTGCGTGTGCGTTCGCTTCTGCGCGCAAGCTACCGGGGACAGGGGCGTTAAAAAAATAAATTGTATTTCTTTTTTTATTTTTATATATTTATTTCTTTTTTTACACTTTTTTTTTAAATTTTTTTTTTTTATCACTTTTATTCCTATTACAAGGAATGTAAACATCCCTTGTAATAGGAATGTGTGTGACAGGTCCTCTTTATGGAGAGATGCGGGGTCAATAAGACCCCACATCTCTCCTCCAGGCTGGAAAGCATGAAATCGGTGAAAAAAAATTCACCGATCTCATGCTTGCTGTTGCTTAGCAGCCGCAATCGCGGCTTTGTTTACTTACGGGACCCGGGCGTGACGTCATCACATCGCGCCCGGGTCCTCCGACGGTCATAGAGATGACTGGTGACCATCTGGTCACCAGTCATCTCTATGCTTCCTGCGAGCGCCGGACGATTCGTTCTCCGGGCCCCCGATGGCACGGGAGAGCCCGGAGAAGCACCGGATGGCGGCGGGAGGGGGGGGGGATGTCCCCTCCCGCCGCCTGTAAGAACGATCTAGCGGCGGAACCGCCGCTATGATCGTTCTTACGTTGTGCAGAATCGCCGGCACAAGAGAAGGATATCTGAATGATGCCTCTAGCTGCAGGCATCATTCAGATATCCCCCCCACAAAGCCCAGGACGTCATATGACGTCCACTCTGAACGGCAGAGGTTCTTTGTGGACGTCATTTCACTATGGGCCGGTAGGGAAGTGGTTAAGGGGAACCCTGCGCCAAATTTGTAAAAAAAAAAATAGCGTAGGGCAGGGCCGTCTTAATAGCATCATGGGCCCCTGGGAAAAGTAATGCTCTGGGGCCCCTACCATGATGATAGTGCAGGTAAACAGACATCAAGTAGGTAGGAGGCAGGCTGCCTCCCCTGTGTATCTATCACTCTCAGTGCCATCATGGGCACTGACCAGGTGTGCCCTCTCATTAAGACAGCCCTGGCGTAGGGGTCCACCTCAAAATCCATACCAGACCCTTTAGGTCTGTTATGGATTTTAAGGGGAACCCTGCGCCAAAATAAAAAAACGGCCTAGGGTCCCCCCAAAAACCCATACCAGACCCTTATCCAAACACGCAACCTGGCAGGCCAGGCAGTATGAGAGCGCAGCCCCCCCTCTCCTGAACCGTACCAGGCCACATGCCCTTAACATGGGGAGGATGCTTTGGGATCTGACCCCCAAAGCAACTTGTCCCCATGTTGATGGGGACAAAGGGCCTCATCCCCACAACCCTTGCCCGGTGGTTGTGGGGGTCTGCGGCGGGGGGCTTATCAGAATCTGGAAGCTTTCTCCGTGGTGTCAGAGGGGGGTCATGGCGGGGGAAGCGTCACTTGGAACTGTTTTTTTTTTTTGCGTCGGAGTAAGATGGATTTACACTGATGGAAATTTTTATTTATTTCTTTTTTAATAAAGGACTTGTTCCAAGTTGACGCTTGTCTCTTTTACAATTTTTTTGGTGAAATGGTAGGGGTAAAATTTACCCATTACCAATTCACATGGGGGGCGAGATCTGGGGGTCCCATTGTTAAAGGGGGCTTCCAGATTCTGATAAGCCCCCCCGCCCGCAAGGGTTGTGGGCATGAGGCGGTGCTTTGGGGACAAGGTGCTTTGGGGGTCAGATCCCAAAGCATTCTCCCCATGTTGAGGGCATGTGGCCTGGTACAGTTCAGGAGGGGGGCACTCTCTCTTCCCCCCTCTTTTCCTGCGGCCTGCCAGGTTGCGTGCTCGGATAAGGGTCTGGTATGGATTTTTGGGGGACCCCTATGCCATTTTTTTATTTTGGCGCACTGTTTCCCTTAAAATCCATACCAGACCTGAAGGGTCTGGTATGGATTTTGGGGGGACGCCTATGCCACTTTTAAAAAAAATGGCACAGGGTTCCCCTTAATATTCATACCAGACCTGAAGGGCCTGGTATGGAATTTGGGGGGACCCCCCACGCAATTTTTTTTTAAAATTTTGGTTAGGGGTTCTGGAGGGGGGGGACCCATGCCATTTTTTTCAATGAGTTTTACAGTATCTGTATTGCCGAGACCCGACTATTCATTACAGCCACGAGTAGTTTTAAAAAACTTTTTTTCCTTTAGAAATGTCATTTTGCTGCGGGACTGTTCTAAACACGAGAAAAACGCACCACTTTACAGTCATACTATAGACACCCCCAGGCACTAAATTTAAAGGAATACTTCACTTTTATTGTTTCACTTTAACCACTTCAATACAGGGGGCCAGATTCACAGAAGAGATACGACGGTGTATCTCCTGATACACCGTCGTATCTCTCAGAGTATCTATGCGATAGAATCAGTTACGCATAGATAGCCCTAAGATCCGACAGGTGTAATTGACTTACACCGTCGGATCTTAGGATGCAATACTTCGGCCGCCGCTGGGCGGAGTTTGCGTCGTTTTCCAGCGTCGGGTATGCAAATGAGGTTTTATGGCGATCCACGAAGGTACGCGCGTTCGTTACGTCGTCGCAAGTCTTTTTTTCCCGTTGCAAAGTTAAGCAATGTTTTTCATTGCTTAACTTTACACCAGCCATGTTAAAGTATGGCCGTCGTTCCCGCGTCGATTTTGAATTATTATTTTTTTTGGCGTAAGTACGTTACGCACGTCGCGATTCACAAACACGTCAGGCCGCCGTAATTTCGCGCAAAGCACGTCGGGAAAATTGCGAACGGAGCATGCGCAGAACGTCCGGCGCGGGAGCGCGCCTAATTTAAATGGTACACGCCCCATTTGAATTGGGCGGGCTTGCGCCGGACGGGTTTACGTTACACTGCCGCAAGTTTACAGGTAAGTGCTTTGTGAATCAGGCACTTACGCTGAAAACTTGCGGCGGTGTAACGTAAACGGGTTACGTTGCGCCGCCGCAATTGTACCTGAATCTGGCCCGCGGCTTTTAAACACCCTTCCTTCCCAGACCAATTTTTAGCTTTTAGCGCTCTCACACTTCGAATGACAATTACTCAGTCATGCTACACTGTACCCAAACCAAATTTTTATTATTTTTTTTTTACAAATAGAGCTTTCTTTTGGTGGTATTTAATCACTGCTGGGTTTTTTATTTTTTTAAATATAAGCGAAAAAAGAGAGATTTTTTTGGAAAAAAAAAACTTTTTTTTAGTTTCTAGTGTAAAATTTTGCAAATAAGTAATTTTTCTTCATGAATTTGGGCCAAAATGTATACTGCTACATATCTATAGTAAAAATAACCAAAAAAAATGTATATTATTTGGTCTCTGTGAAAGTTATAGAGTCTACAAGCTATGGTGCAAATCATTGAAAAATTATCACATCTGATCACACCTGATGTACTGAAGGCCTATCTCATTTCTTGAGACCCTAACAAGCCAGGAAAGTACAAATACCCCCAAAATTACCCCTTTTTGGAAAGGAGACATTCCAATGTATTTAGTAAGAGGCATGGTGAGTTTTTTGAAGTTGTAATTTTTTCCCACAATTCTTGGGAAATACATTTTTTATTTGTATTTTAAATTTTTTTCACAAAATTGTCATAATAACAAGTTATTTCTCTGAGGCCCCATACACACCATAGAATCCATCCGCAGATAAATCCCATCAAATGGGTTTCAGCGGATAGATCCTATGGTGTGTACACATGCCAGCGGATCTTTATCCGCGGATATATCTCCCCTGGGATGGATTCCAGCAGATCGGATATTCGCTGACATGCACAACAAATCCATCTGCTGGAATCCATCCCAACGGATGGATCCGCTGGTCTGTACAGACTCACCGAATCCATCCGTCCGAAGGGATCCCCCGCATGCGTCGTAATGATTTGACGCATGCGTGGAATTCCTTATATGACAGCGTCGCGCACGTCGCCGCGTCATAATTGCGGCGACGGCGCGACACGTCATCGCAAGAGGATTTCGGCGCGGATTTCAATGCGATGGTGAGTACACACCATCGCATGAAAATCCGCCGAAATCCACGAGAGGATTTATCCGCGGAAACGGTCCGCTGGACCGTATTCGCGGATAAATTCTATCGTGTGTATGGGGCCTCACACAGCACATGCATACTTGCAATGACACCCCAAAATACATTCTGCTACTCCTCCTGAGTATAGTGATACCACATGTGTGAGACTTTTACACAACCTGGCCACATACAGAGGTCTAACATCCAAGTAGCACCGTCAGGCGTTCTAGGAGCATAAATTGCACATCTCATTTGATGACAACCTATCACACTTTTGAAGGCCCTGGAGCACCAGGTCAATGGAAACGCCCACAAAATTACCCCATTTTGGTAAGCTAACACCCCAATGTATAATCTATGAGGCATAATGAGTCTTTTGAACGGTTCATCTTTTTCCAGAAGTTTTTGGAATATGTGGAGAAAAAATTAAAACGCATTTTTTTATACAAAGTTGTCCATTTATAACATATTTCCAACACATAGCATGTTCATAGCAAAACTGACACCCCAAAATACATTATGCTACTCCTCCTGATTATGGCGATACCACATGTGTGAGACTTTTACACAGCCTGGCCACCTACAGAGGTCCAACATTGAAGTAGCACCGGAAGTCAGGTTTGGGCGGTCTGATGGACACTGAGTTTTGCATAAGTAGTGGCGAGTCAGCACGCCGCTCGTGCCCCTGGAGGAAGTCATCATTTGACGAAACGGCATAGGGAGGAGCGGCGTGCTGACGTCATCACTGTATACCCGCGACTATCCGGAAGGACGAGCGGAACATTCAAGTCGGCCGGCTTAAAAATATTTAACACACGCTACTTTTTTCACTTTGGAAATGTGAGTGCAACTTTTAACATTTTAATAAAACGTATGTCTTGCAATGCTACTCTATGTTTGCCATTCTTGTTTCCACTCTCGGTTTGAACTTATGTGGTGTGATCTGGCCAAACACCATTAAACACAGCATTTAGTGTGGAGGAATGCAGCAGCGGAGCAGTGGATACTAATCTGATAGAGAGACACATGCGATTTCGATCTGTTTGTCTGTGTGGAGGAATCCAGCAGCGGAGCAGTGGAGACTAATCTGATAGAGAGATACATGCGATTTTGATCTGTTTGTCTGGTAAGCAGATTATTTACCTGAGGTGGAGGTGCTTTCATCCAGCTATCTTGACACCATTATCTTGGATTTTTTCAACACAAATACGGGTGCTTCTGTGAAGAATTTAGAATTATCTATAGAAATCACAGCTGATTGCGGCTATATGGACTATTATTTCTTCTGTGCACTAGTTTTTAGTTTGTATTAATTGCACGTTGAGCACTTTATTATTGTTTGTGTCTATATATGCATATTATGGTATTTAGTGGTTGCCATTTAGATATGTTGACACTGATATAGACACATATATTTACTAGCAGCGCAGCTTTTACATTTATTGAAGTAGCACTGTCAGGCGTTCTACAAGCATAAATTACACATCTAATCTCTCAACCAGGTACTGGTTTCTGGCAGGTACTCTGGAGGCAGGTACTCTGGTGAGGTGGTGGGTACTCTGGTGGCGGGTACTCTGGTGGTGGGTATTCTGATGGCAGGTACTCTGGTGGCAGGTGGCGGGTACTCTGGTGGTGGGTACTCTGGTGGCGGGTACTCTGGTGATATGGTGGGTACTCTGGTGGCGGGTACTCTGGTGAGGTGGCAGGTACTCTGGTGGCAGGTACTCTAGTGAGGTGGCAGGTACTCTGGTGAGGTGGCGGGTACTCTGGTGGCGGGTACTCTGGTGATATGGTGGGTACTCTGGTGGCGGGTACTCTGGTGAGGTGGCAGGTACTCTGGTGGCAGGTACTCTAGTGAGGTGGCAGGTACTCTGGTGAGGTGGCGGGTACTCTGGTGGCGGGTACTCTGGTGGCGGGTACTCTGGTGAGGTGGCGGGTACTCTGGTGAGGTGGCGGGTACTCTGGTGAGGTGGCGGGTACTCTGGTGAGGTGGCGGGTACTCTGGTGGCAGGTACTCTGGTGAGGTGGCAGGTACTCTGGTGAGGTGGCGGGTACTCTGATGGCGGGTACTCTGGTGGCGGGTACTCTGGTGAGATGGCGGGTACTCTGGTGGAGGGTACTCTGGTGGTGGGTACTCTGGTGACGGGTACTCTGGTGAGGTGGCAGGTACTCTGGTGGCGGGTACTAGATGACATGTACTCTGGTGGCAGGTACTAGATGACAGGAACCCAGCAACAGTAAATTACACACAATGGTGTGTTTTTTTTACATTTAGTGACCGTCTGTGATTGGACATAGCCGGTCACGTGGTAAAGAGCCAATTTCATTGCATCATCAAATCCGGTAAGTTATACCGGAATCTCCGCCGCCCGCAGCTACAATCAGCCCATTGGGGATCGGCTGTGTCACGAGGGACACACCGGATGCCCGATCACCGCGCCACGCGCCCCCGGGGGCACGCACGAGCGCCGTGCACGCCGCTGCCGCAGCTCTGCATATGGGAGCCAGTAAAGCCCCGCTGCCGCCGCTCCACCGCCACTTCCATACCCCCATCGGGGGACGGCTGTGTCCCGAGGGACACACCGAATCCCTAATCGCTGCTATGCGGGCCCCCGGGGGCCTGCAGTAGCAGTGGAAAGCCGAGGACATCATATGACGTCCACCCAGGATGGGAGATCCCATCTGTGGACGTCATTTGACTATGGCTGGGTATTGAAGTGGTTAAGCATTATTAAAATCACTGCTGCTGAAAAAAATTCAGTTTAAAAAAAAAAATTGCATTGATACATGTCCCCTGGGGCAGGGCCCAGGTCCCCAAACACTTTTTATGACAATACCTTGACCTAGGCATATAAGCCTTTAAAGTTTGATTTTTCATGTTAATCTCCCATAGACTTTTAAACGGTGTTCTGCAGCTTATGAATTTACAGCGAACACTGCATAATGTTCGCTATTCGGCGAACAGGCAAACACCCGATCTTCAAGTCGAACTTACGTTTGACGCGAACATCAGGCTCACCCCTACTCCCTGGTATTGTCAAGTGCCACTTACATGTTCCTATTGACCATGAAGATCACCCATCAAAGCGATGGGCCAATAGCAGCATACAAGACATGAAAGTGGCATACCTTGAGAGAAAAAAAAAATGAAGAACAAACAACTGACTTGCAATAAAATCTCCAGATTTTTTAAAAGGAAAATTAAAAAGGTATGCACTCACAAGTATGGGGATCCAAATTCCAATTTTGGAAGCATGGTTTGTGACCAGTGCTGTATCAATCCACTCTGTGGGATGGACCGGCTTTCCACTGCCAGTGGTGGGTCTTAATGCATGATGTTCTTTCTTTTTTTTTCAATGCTGATTCTTCCCTATCTATAAGAGGGAAGCTGCAAGACCTATGTCATCTTTCATTTAAGATTTTACCTTTTTTCTGCTGCTATTAATCTTGGGATCAATTAAACTGGGGTTCCAATTGTACTGAACTGACCTCTATGTATTCCATTTCATGTGTTGCTTTAGATTTTAGTGCACTTTCGAGATCAGAGTGCAACATGTGTGCATGCTATACTGCGTTAACTGTAACAGACATTCATGAATTGCTCCACCAATTTACTGTAAAATGTCTCATCAAGTTATTTCTCAATCATGCTTTATATCCAGAGTCCTGATTTGTGCTTAGACTCGTGGTTCATGTTATCATGTTTTCACAGCTACATTTTGTAGCTATTCATGGGTAATTACTTGTATTGTCTGTGCTAAAAGAGAATTACCATGCACTCTCCGGAACTAAATTGTCTTACCAATGTCTGATATTTATATTTTCACTATCCCTAAAAGCCTCTTTCCTTTTGCTCATCCACCATTTATAGCTTTAAATAAACAGTCTTAAGAGCACATCTTCCATGGTGATCTGGACCTTAATAAGATAACCCTAATTTAAATAAGTAGATTTGTGTCTAGTGAGTGCATAGTTTGAATTTCTGTTACAAGGTTTACCTTAAAAAGAAACTTAAATGGTTTTTGGAGAATTTTATTGGAATGTTTTAAACTTTAAGTTTAAACAGATATTTTATATCCAATCATCATACAAAATCTAACTACCATAATGTCAGGGATATTAATCAAAGGTTAGTTGGAATACATAACTCAGTGTCTGACTGCTTCCCTAAACCTCTGTTTAGGGAAGGTTGTTTCAATTTGTTTACACTTCAAGAAACTTAAGAAGTAAGAGTGTATGTAAAGGAAAAAAACAGTTTTGGATGGGGAATGAAGTCCTCTACCAAGTTCTTATGTGGTCTGCGTCCTTGTTGGAGAGATTCAAACTTCAATACTTCTGCACAAAATAAGGGATATCCTAAATTTTAAAGTTGTCATAAGATCAAGAGGCGTGGAGAAATCTTCCAATGGGGACAAATGTTTTGGTGACAACTGTATGAATTTTCCACATTTTCTAGAAATGTTCTTTTCCTTGTTGTATCTTCAAAACAAGTAGTAAATGGAAATCTCCCCAGCAATAAAATGGCAGCAAAAAATAACTGGATAGGGATTTCAACCCTGCGAGCCCTGACCGAAGTAGTCGGGTGGGGAGGTGGTCCCCCTGTGAGAACACAATAGCACAGCAGGGAGATCACTGTACTAACACTAAATAGTTAGTACAGAGACCTTAAAAACAACTAAGGGTAGCCTCAAGGACCCCCTCTCTATATCCTCAAAGAAAGGTAATCTGGGAGTCCCTAGTCATGCATTCTTTGACATGCACTCATCTGATATTCTTGTTTAAGTGGGCGGTATGTAGAGAGGTCATCAATACGTATGTTAACTATATTAAGTTTACATGACTATGTTTCTATTATTACTTTGGTATATATTTGAGGGTCTTACTCCATTCTCCCTACTAGAAGGTGAAAACCATATATACTTTCAGGTACTGTTTGGTGCCTCTAAATCAAGGTGCGCATGTACGGTAGAGACCGAGTGGCTATTTTAAGATCAAATGGGATGCATGCCCAACATGGTTGCTGTACCTCTGAGGCAGCTGGTAGTACCGGGGAAACCGGTTAGGTTGGCATTTTTTTCCTCCATTTTACTTAATCGGGACGCATGCATGGCTGAGCAATAAGTATATTGATTACTGGACATATGTATTATGGAATCTCAGGACTGTTTTCACTTGGTGATGCCCAAACTCATGAGTTCCAGGGAACTGTTTGTCTACTAGTTGATGTTTAACCAGCATTGGGATGCTTGCATTGCACATAAGAGACTCTGTGGGTCATTGATGGCTATATGGTCAGCCCTCAAAATTTCCACTCGCCTACTAGCATTTGGCGAGTGGATTTAAGCTGGGGGCGAGTGATGACAGGGCTGCATGACCAATCTCCCTCCAATCTGTGCCTACACTTAGAGTCCCGATGAGTTTGGTGGCCGAAGAGGAAAGGTGCATGCTCGGGAAAAGTAGTCTGGTGAGCCGCGCACAGGCAGAGCAGTACACAGGTGCTCTACTTAAAATTGTCATTAAGCCATGGGACCCAACAGTATGACCTCTCTGAGCCTGCCCCCCTCCCCCGGGCCCCGACCAATGTAGCTGGAGAGCAGAAAGCAATGAGTGAGGTTGAGGATTGCAAAAATTACCACTCCGGTGCAGCGCTCACTGAAAGTTGCCCTGACATGAGAGCGGCAGCCTTCCAGTTTGTGCAGTTTTCTTCTCCTTATGCTCCATGTAAGTGTCCAACAGTTTAGCCTGAGCACTGTAAACAGACTGGTCTCAATGTGTGCTGTGCGCTGTCAGTGTGTGCTGTGCTATGGTGTCAATGGCTGTGCAGTTGTGTGGATCTCAGCGCTGGATTGTACTCCCTCCCGCTGTGCTGCAGCTCCTCTCCTCTCTGCCAGCATGAATAAAAGGGGTAAGTGGGGACATGCAAGCGTGGAGCCGCACACACAGGCTCCTGATGATGAGATGAATGGGAGAGAGAGAGAGGATGGATGGGAGTTGCAGAGGAGACAGCAAGAGAATGGGGAAGAGACCCAGTTCTAGTGCCCTGTCCCTCTGGTCTGCCCCCAGTGCCCTGTCCCTCTGGTCTGCCCCCAGAGCCCTGTCCCTCTGGTCTGCCCCCAGTGCCCGGTCCCTCTGGTCTGCCCCCAGTGCCCTGTCCCTCTGGTCTGCCCCCAGAGCCCTGTCCCTCTGGTCTGCCCCCAGTGCCCGGTCCCTCTCGTCTGCCCCCAGTGCCCTGTCCCTCTGGTCTGCCCCCAGTGCCCTGTCCCATTTTGTTAAAGTTGTTGTTGGTAATATTTAATTTTGTAACTTGATTCTGCATAAAACATTGTCATTCCATGAGATAATCTACAAGGGCGTGTTTACGGGTGCAATTAGGCGCAGGGCAGTGTATGAATTAGGTGGGGCAACTGGTGGCGAGTAACTCTTGAGGCCTGGCTAGTAGCTCAGGACTTGAAATTTTGAGCCCTGATATGGTGATTTACACGCCTCTACTTTTAGCCATAACAGGAGTTGTAAATGTGATCTGTGTTGTAACATCAGGAACTTTGACACACTATCTTCTAGCACATATATGCATGAATATGTTTCTCAGCAAAGCATGAGGGAGGCTGTATGACATCATAACTCTCCCCTGGAACATGCCATTACTCATTCGCTATCAAATTATATACGTGATCGACATTGTTTCACATAAAGGATCCACAACATCTTGGAAAATAGACTTCATTGCATGTAATCTTATCTTAATGAGTGAGTACCTTATTGAGCACCTGTGTTTTGAGTACCTGATTGTTGGGAGTACCTGAGTATTGTGTGTACCTGTGTATTGAGAGTACCTGAGTATTGTGAGTACTTGAGTATTATGTGTACTTGTGTATTGAGAGTACCTGTGTATTCAGAGCGTTGGGAGTACCTGAGTATTGTGAGTGTTGGGAGTACCTGTGTATTATGAGTGTCTGAGTGTTGTGTGTATCTGAAAAATGTGTGTGTGGATCGTTAGTACCTGTGTTTTGTGTGTATCCGTGGGCAGTGAGTACACGAGTGCTGCGAGTTAGTTATGAAGAAAGGTTGCAAGCACTAAACGTATTCTTTCTGGAGAAGAGACACTTCATACTGGTGACCCCACAATAGGGAATAAAATATTTTCGCAGAAGGGAGTTTAATAAGACATGTGGCCACTCATTAACATTAGAAGAAAAAGGGTTTAACCTTAAGAGGGTTCTTTACTGTATAGGTGGCAAGGATGTGGAATTCCCTTCCACAGGCGGTGGTTTCAGTTGGGGGCATTGATGGTTTCAAAAAACTATTAGATAAGCACCTGAACGACTGCAACATACAGGTATATACAATGTAATACTGACATATAATCACACACATAGGTTGGACTTGATGGACTTGTGTCTTTTTTCAACCTCACCTACTATGTAACTATGTAATGTGCAAGGGAGCTGTATCAAACTTCTGTATGCCCTTCCCCTCTTAACTTTGGGTCCTCCTCTAGACCACACTATACTGTATCATCTTCAGGCATCCATGGTGATTTTTGTCCTTTACTTTTGTGGTGAACAGAGATTTAAAGTTTATGAAGCTTTATATATCCTAATGGACATTCGTCTCTGTATAGACATTACATGCTGTGTCCAGTCAATCAATATATGATCCACCAAATCCCCATGGACATATTTTCTTTTTCTTTTTTCCTTTGGGCATCACATTTATCACATAGAGGTTTGCCATTGCATCATCAGAATAATATATTGAAATCCAAATATATACAATATGCGCTAGGGCACCCGTTTGTAGGACAGCGGAGGCATTTTAGAAATTTGCTTTTAACATTTGTGTACAATAAAGTCAATTTATACAGTGCTCTGACTATTAAGGTTTTTGTATATATAGAACTTTTCCATGTCTGGTTGAGTCCATAAATAGTACTTAGATTTTTAGGTAGTACAGAGACCTCCTTACAAGCTGCTCAGTTGTTTTTTTTTTTTGTTCAACCCGCTGGGCTCAACCAAAAAAACATACTGAGCCAGATTCAGATAGAGATACAACGGCTTATCTCCTGATACGCCGTCGTATCTCTGAGTTCCGTTGGTCGGATCTATGCGACTGATTCATAGAATCAGTTACGCATAGATCTCCCTAAGATCCGCCAGGTGTAAGTGACTTACACCGTCGGATCTTAGGCTGCAATCTCCCGCTGGCCGCTAGGTGGCGCTTCCATTTGTATACACAAGGAATATGCAAATGAGGAGTTACGCCGATTCAGAAACGAACGACCGTCCGGCGTTTTTTTTTTACGCCGCTTGCGTTCGGCTTTTTCCGGCGGATAGTTACCCCTGCTATATGCGGCGTATCCTATGTTAAGTATGGCCGTCATTCCCGGGTCGAATTTTGAATTTTTTAAGTTGTTTGTGTAAGTCGTTCGCGAATACGGATGGACGTAATTTACGTTCACGCCGAAACCAATGACGTCCTAGCGACGTCATTTGGAGCAATGCACACTGGGAAATTTAGCGGACGGCGCATGCGCCGTTCATTCGGCGCGGGGACGCGCCTGATTTAAATTTTACACTCCCCCTAGCCGCGGAATTTGAATTCCGCCGGAGGATTTACGATACGCCGCCGCAAGTTTAGAGGCAAGTGCTTTCTGAATTAAGCACTTGCCTCAAAAACTTGCGGCGGCGGATCGTAAATCAGATAGATTACGCGGATCTAAAGATCCGCTAACCTATCTGAATCTAGCCCACTGTGTTTACCAGGCTTTAGACTGGGAGGAAATATTCTTCTAAAAAGACAGTAGGAAATTAAAATGTTTCACAGCTGTACGTAAGCATACTACAAAATGTATTCCCATGGGCAGCATGTTTTAACTCTTTTGCTGCCTGAGATGGTTTCGCATTTTGTACACACATTTAAGTAATCATTTTAGGCCAGATTATTAGTTAAAACACCAAATGTTATATGATTTCTGAAAGCAGAGACTCTGGAGCATAAAATTATGGTAGTTCCAAATTTTTATGTCACACGACTTTGTCACAAAGGTTTATCAAGTGCAAATTGTCACTAAGAAATACACTAAAGTTAATTTTAAGACACAAATGCAATTTATTACCCAATTTTTTAGTAACCTATAAAAGATGAGTAAATAGATAACAAATATATCAAGCCTTAAAATTGTGTAAACCCAACAACAACAAACATTGGTACTCTAAATTTTACATAGTCAACACTTTAAAAGCTCCTAGAGGTCATCAGTTTATAGTTATGAATATTAAAAGCCACAGAATTATTGTGGATATTGTCTGTAACATGTACAGAATAGTGCAATGTTTTTGTAAACAGGTACTCTGGCACACGTGTTTACGTTCATATGTGTGTGCACATGGGGGAGGGTAATGTTTTTTCTTTTGGGGGGGGGGGGGGTTAAGTGCTTGGATTTTATTTACATTTTATTCTTTTGTTAAAAAAATTTAAATTTCAGTAATAAAATTGTTGGGACTTTATATGACACATAGACTGCTGCAGAGTTCGTATGTGCCCATCCCTAAATCATATAGAAAAAAGAGGGAAAGGGGAATGGGGAAAAGTCCCACCATTCCCCCATTCTCCTTTCCCCTCTTTTTTTATTTATTTTTTACACTTTTATGTTTTCACTTAACTTTATTTTTATCACATAGGGAACCAAAAGTTCTCTATGTGATAGCATTTTGCCAAGACAGGATCTGTTTAATGAAGCATCAGGGGTCTAACACACTTGTTGCTTCACCTGCCTGCCACTGAAGTTAATGGATAGCAGATCATGCTTCATTAGCTTCTTCTCAGACCAAAGAGGCCAGAAAAAGTGATGTAATGCACTAGACATATGCAGTTAATTTCATTCTGATTTGAAATTCGGACAAATTTTCTAACAATATATTTTATAACAATAATAACGAATTTAAACAAATACGAAATAACACAATACTTTTCGAATGGTTTTGAATAGTTTTCTAATTAGAATAGTTTTCAAATAGTTTTCAAATGTCCATGTGCAAAGTCGAAATTAGTGATCACCTGCTACATTTGTACGGTTCTAGTGAGGAACGTTGCATGGTCTGCATCCCTGATTTCCCTTTGGAAATATCTCACCAAAAAGTAATTCTTTGTTGCAGGGGATGCTCAAAATCTGACTTGTATCTTAGTGCAGACTTCTGGTAAAATCAGTAAGCCAATCACACAAGCAGGAAATTACATTTCTGTACAGAACACCTCCAGGTTGCCATATTGCATTTTACAGAAAATTACAGCGCTGCAGATTGAAAGGGAAAGTACATTTTTAATAACATTCCATTATAATATGATTACAGTGCCCCTTTACAGTGCATTTCCCTTTATATGACAGTGCCCTCCTATTTTACAGTGGCCCTAGCAATTCCGAAAAGTTTCTGGCAGAGTCTTCTACAGGTCCAGGTATGAGTTTTTTTCCAAATAAAACCATTGGTAAACCTGAAGGTTGGCACAACTTGCCTGCCGTGATGGGTGAAAGCTGGAACTACTTTTAGTAGCCTTTCCTGTGGCGTGGATCAGATAAGAAGAAGATCATTTTATTTATGTATTATCTTCTGTGAGTAGGGTGTCTTTCTTGGTTCTCACCACTGGAGGGAGTAAGTGCAAACCTAGTGTTTTCTTACATAAGCCTTCCAGGAATACATGCTCTGTGAAGTTGGTCAAATACAACACCACTCACCTCCTTCCACTGCAGGCTCTGCCACAATACGTATACAGGGGTCCACAAGATGCCCCCCAGTAAACTCTCCCCCCTCTTCCTGGGCGCCGCCATGACAGCATTGCGATTGATGCGATTATGGACTCTGTTCAACAAGCATCTTGCTTGAATCTCCTGCAGGTACAAATGCGCAGGTTTGGTTATAACATTGGGAGGCCGAGGCTTCCTGCAAGAAATACTTGCCAGCGTTCTGCTTTGGGGGAGAACGCCTGTTTGGGGATGACCTGGATAAATACATCCATAAGATTATCGGAGGCAAGTGTACTCTATTACCGGTTAAGAAGAAGTGTAAGCGTCCCTCTTTTAAACCTACTCTTTCTCCAGCCCCTGGAAACTCAGTCTCCAGGCAGTGGCGGCGGCCGCCCCAGTCTAACACTAGGGGAAAGGCCCAGGGCCAAGCCCAAGGCCAGAAAATAACTTGGGGTTCAAGGTCTAAACAGACCCCCAAAACTTCCCTATGAAGGGATGCCCCCACTCGGCCGAGTGGGGGGAAGGCTGCTGCATTTTGCAAACACCTGGCGAAACGAGGTTTAGGAAAAGTGGGTCATCACCACAGTGTCCTCAGGCCACAAGCTAGAGTACAGATAACTTCTGCCACCCTGTTTTCTGAGGTCAAGAGTTGCCAAAGATCCAGAAAAAAAAGGCCTTTACTGTGGGCCTTGGAACACCTGTTGTCCCAAGGGGTAATCATAGAGTTAGCCCCAGAGGATCGGGGGTCAGGTTTCTTTTCAAACCTGTTTACAGTTCCAAAACCAAACGGGGATGTCAGACCTATCCTAGATCTGAAACGTCTGAATCAGTTTTTGAACATTCGCTCCTTTCGCATGGAGTCTGTCCGTTCAGTTGTTTCCACCCTTCAGGGAGGAGAATTCCTGGCATCAATAGACATCAAAGATGCATATCTACATGTGCCAATATTCCCCGCTCACCAAAGGTTTCTAAGGTTTGCGGTGGATCAGCACCACTTTCAGTTTGTGGCCCTTCCTTTTGGGCTGGCTACAGGACCTTGAGTGTTCACAAAAATACTGCCCCCGGCCCTAGCAAGGCTAAGGGCACGAGGCATAGCAGTAACAGCCTACTTGAACGATCTGTTGATCATAGATCAGTCCGCCGCACGCTTGGACCACAGCTTGGACTGCAAGGCTGGCCTCTTCGGGTTCAGTCTGACAATGCTACGGCCGTGGCCTATATCAATCACCAAGGAGGCACCAGAAGTCTGGATGCCCAAAAAGAGGTGAATCACCTCTTGGCCTGGGCAGAAAGGCATATTCCTCACCTATCTGCGGTCTTCATTCGAGGGGTAGAAAATTGGCAGGCGGATTTCTTAACCCGCCAGCAACTAGGAGAATGTTCTCTACACCCTGACATGTTTCAAATCATATGTCAGAAATGGGGAACCCCAGGTGTGGACCTGTTGGCTTCCAGGTTCAATGCAAAACTGGACTGCTTTGTGTCAAGAACAAGAGATCCATATGCTCAAGGGTCAGATGCCCTGGCAATCTCATGGGATCAGTATTCCCTGATTTATGCGTTCCCTCCAGTTCCGCTTATCTCACGATTCCTTCAGAGAGTCAAGAAGGAAGGAAAGTCAGTGATTCTGGTCGCCTTGGCCTGGCCCAGGAGACCCTGGTACGCAGAAGTTGTAAGGATTGCAGTAGGAAGACCTTGGGTTCGTCCATTACGCCCAGACCTACTATCGCAGGGTCCAATATTCCATCCTGCCTTAGAAAGTCTAAATTTGACAGTTTGGCTGTTGAGACCCACATTCTGAGGACACGTGGGCTCTCGGGGCCAGTCCTATCCACTCTGGTTAATGCTAGGAAGTCGGCCTCCAGGCTCATCTACTACAGAATCTGGAAGGCATATGTTTCCTGGTGTGAACCCAGAAAGTGTCATCCTAGAAAGTTTGCCATTAATAGGATTCTTGCCTTTCTTCAGTTGGGCTTAAATATGAAGTTGGCCTTGAGCACTATCAAGGGCCAAATCTCGGCTTTTTTGGTATTTTTTCAAAGACCGCTTGCCTCTCATTTCCTAGTTCGGGCCTTTGTTCAGGGTGCGCTGCGGTTGAATCCGCCGATTAAGTCTCCCGTGTGCCCATGGGATTTGAATTTGGTGTTGTCTGTTTTACAGAAGCTACCTTTTGAACCTTTACACCAGGTTTCTCTAAGTCTGTTGACACAGAAACAGTTTTTTCTTGTAGCCATATCCTCAACTAGGAGGGTATCGGAATTGGCGGCTCTTTCGTGTAAAGAACCTTATATAATTATTCATGAAGACAGGGTGGTGCTGCGGCATCACTCAAATTTCTTACCTAAGGTGGTTTCAGGTTTTCATCTGAACCAAGATATAGTCCTACCGTCTTTTTTTTCCAGATCCGCAGTCTGCAGAGGAAGAGAGTCTACACTCTCTATATGTTGTAAGACCGGTAAAGGTTTATCTGCAAGCTACGGCTCAGATAAGGAAGACAAATTGTCTATTCATTCTGCCGGACCAGACCAGACCACTTTTTTGCAATTCAGCACTGCGTCGCTTTAACTGACAATTGCGGGGTAGTGCGACGTGGCTCCCAAACAAAATTGACGTCCTTTTTTTCCCACAAATAGAGCTTTCTTTTGGTGGTATTTCATCACCTCTGCGGTTTTTATTTTTTGCACTATTGTAGCGCCTCCTTTACTTTCAGTAAGGGCACTACGCTAAAGTTAGAGGGGGAATGAGAGAGGTAAATTGCTCTCATTCTGGATTGTGTTAAATTTGTCTGTCACCAAATCTGGATTGTTCTCTGGGTCAGACTGCGTTCTAGGGATGTGGTACCATCCCTGGGCGGCATGTGGCACCAGAGAGATCCAGGCGGAGCTGCTTCTTCTCAGCAGCCAATTAGAGGAGTTTTCCCTCGCAGTGCATGCTGGGGAGGAGTATTTCTGTGGCAGAAGCCGTTGTTCTTGGTTCTTCGCGGGTTCCTGTTTCCAGGTGCGGCACCCACCTTTAGGGTGTGCGCACATCGCAGGCCCCACCACTATGGCCTACCTGGCCTGAGGTCGCGCATAACGCGAAGTTCCTGACTCTGGGCTCTCCTGGCCTGGATCAACTGATGCCACAAAAGGGCCCCAGCGACTGACTGGGTCCCCCTTCTACTGAGGAGATCCCAGGCTGTATGCCGTTCGGTGGGGGATCGGCTTGAGGAGAACCCGGAGGCAGGTTATCCAAAAGGGCTTGAACGAACCATCGGGGATCTGGTGACCGGGACATTGACAGGTACACTTCCACTGTCAACCGGTGACCCTAGTGCAAAATTCTCTGGGAGGATAAGCTCAATTATTTAGCTCATCCAAGTTCTAGGCCTGTGGCAGAGGCCCCATCAGAGCCAGGTCTGTGGCAGAGACCTGCTCCTCCCAGCATCCTTAAAGTGACACTTCGGCTGCCAGGCCTGTGGCAGGGGTCTGTCCGGGGGCACTTCACCCACTCTGGATGGAGTGGTGACAGGGGCGTACCTAGAGCATTTGGCACCCGGGCCGGATCCAATATCTGGCACCCCCCCCACGTTAAAAAGGTAACAACACCCCACTGTGCCCCCTGCATACCTCTGCATCCTTCAATATCTTTGTTACTACTGTGTATCCCTCTCCACAACTGCACCTCTGGACCCCTTTACATTGCACAGCACCCTGCATCAATGGACCCCTTTACATTACACAGCCCCCTGCATCACTGGACCCCTTTACATTACACAGCCCCCTGCGTCACTGGACCCCTTTACATTACACAGCCCCCTGCATCACTGGACCCCTTTACATTACACAGCCCCCTGCATCACTGGACCCCTTTACATTAAACAGCCCCCTTGCATCACTGGACCCCTTTAAAATTACACAGTACCCTGCATCACTGGACCCCTTTAAAATTACACAGCACCCTGTATCCCTGGACCCCTTTACATCTCACAGCCCCCTTCACCTCTGGACCCCTTTACATTACACAGCACCCTGTACCTCTGGACCTCTTTACATTACACAGCCCCCTGCATCACTGGACCCCTTTAAAATTACACAGTACCCTGCATCACTGGACCCCTTTAAAATTACACAGCACCATGTATCACTGGACCCCTTTACATTACACAGCACCCTGAACCTCTGGACCCCTTTACATTACACAGCACCCTGCATCACTGGACCCCTTTACATTACACAGCACCCTGCACCTCTGGACCTCTGCATTACACAGCCCCCTGCATCACTGGACCCCTTTACATTACACAGCCCCCTGCATCACTGGACCCCTTTACATTAAACAGCCCCCTTGCATCACTGGACCCCTTTACATTACACAGCCCCCTGCATCACTGGACCCCTTTAAAATTACACAGTACCCTGCATCACTGGACCCCTTTAAAATTACACAGCACCCTGTATCACTGGACCCCTTTACATCTCACAGCCCCCTTCACCTCTGGACCCTTTTACATTACACAGCACCCTGCATCACTGGACCCCTTTAAAATTACACAGTATCCTGCATCACTGGACCCCCTTAAAATTACACAGCACCCTGCATCACTGGACCCCTTTACATCTCACAGCCCCCTTCACCTCTGGACCATTTTACATTACACAGCACCCTGCACCTCTGGGCCCCATTACATTACACAGCACCCCTTTACATTACAAAGCCCCTGCACCACTGGACCCCTTTACATCACATAGCCCCCTGCACCTCTGGACCCATTTACATTACACAGCACCCTGCATCACTGGACCCCTTTACATTACACAGCACCCTGCACCTCTGGACCCCTTTACATTACACAGCACCCTGCATCACTGGACCCCTTTACATTACACAGCACCCTGCACCTCTGGACCCCTTTACATTACACAGCACCCTGCATCACTGGACCCCTTTACATTACACAGCACCCTGCATCACTGGACCCCTTTACATTACACAGCCCCCTGCATCACTGGACCCCTTTAAAATTACACAGCACCCTGTATCACTGGACCCCTTTACATCTCACAGCCCCCTTCACCTCTGGACCCTTTTACATTACACAGCCCCCTGCACCACTGGACCCCTTTACATCACATAGCCCCCTGCACCTCTGGACCCCTTTACATTACACAGCACCCTGCATCACTGGACCCCTTTACATTACACAGCACCCTGCACCTCTGGACCCCTTTACATTACACAGCACCCTGCATCACTGCACCCCTTTTACATTACACAGCCGCCTGCACCTCTGCACCCCTTTACATCACATAGCCCCCTGCACCTCTGGACCCTTTTACACTACACAGCCCTCTGCACCCCTTTACATTACACAGCACCCTGCATCACTGCACCCCTTTTACATTACACAGCCACCTGCACCTCTGGACCCCTGCATGTTACACAGACCCCCTTCAGTGCAGACACCCCCTCAGTGCAGACACCCCCCCCTCAGTGCAACCCCCCTCAGTGCAAATCCCCCCCTCAGTGCAACCCCCCCTCAGTGCAAACCCCCTCAGTGCAAACCCCCCAGTGCAAACACCCCCCCTTAGTACAAACCCCCCCCCTCAGTGCAAACCCCCTCAGTGCAAACACCCCCTTAGTACATCCCCCCCCACCCCTTCAGTGAAATCCCCCCAGGTGCAAACACCCCCCTCCCCATTCAGTACCTCAGATCATTGCATACAGCGCCACGGCACATGGACAGAAGGTCCCCTCGGCCCCTCCCCCTCTGTACACACAAACAGAGAGGAGTGGGCTGTGCCTGTGTGCCGACTGCCGACCACCGCTAACAGCCCGTGGCTGTGAGAGGAGGGGATGGATGGTGCTGCGGTGTCACCCCGCAACCCCCCCTCCTCTTGTACCGCGGCGCTCGGTGCTCCAATTCCGCTGCGCTCATCGCTGCAGTCGTGGATTTTTTTAAATCGGGATGGTGTCACCCCTCTAGCGGGTGTCACCCGGGGCGGCCCGCACCCCCCTAGCAAAGCCTCTGAGTGGCAATGAGCTGTATTACTATTGCTGAAAGCAGGATTGCTTTCTTCTTCATCCAAGCCTGATACCGCAAAGTTATTCACTTCATCAACCTTTTCTGTCTACCTCAAGTTGATGTTGGTCGTGTTGGGCCAAGAAATAAAGCATTCAGAAAACCTTATCTACAAACTGGACATTCGCTTATTGCTCTACTCACTACCTTCACCCCTAGACAACACATAGAGGTAACTTAATACGCCGATCCCAAAACAATCAGCAGCTCCTCCGGGGGTAGCGCTACACTATAAACAAAAATAGAGTGCCAATTTTGAAAAAAAAAAAAATATTTTTAACTTTTTGCTATAATAAATATCCCCAAAAAATATTAAGAAAAAAACATATTTTGGTTAAAAAAAAATCGCAATAAGCGTTTATTGATTGGTTTGCGCAAAAGTTATAGCATCTACAAAATAGAGGATAGTTTTATGGCATTTTTGTAAAAAAAAAATTACTAGTGGCGGCAAATAGCAATTTTTATTGTGACTGCGACATTATGGCGGACACATCTGACACCTTTGACACATTTTTGGGACCGTCAGTGCTATAAAAATGCACTGATTACTGTGAAAATGACACTGGCAGTGAATGGGTTAACCACTAGGTGGCGCTGTAGGGGTTAAGTGTTCCCTAGGGAGTGATTCTCACTGTTAGGGGGCGTGGCTACAGGTGACACATCACTGATGACCATTCCCGATCACGGGAGAACAGCCATCAGTGACAGTGTCATTAGGCAGAATAGGGGAATGCCTTGTTCATCTCCCTGTTCTGCCTTTGCCCACCGCAGTCGCGGGCCACCCGGGAACATCGAGTTCCCGGGACCCAAGAACACGGTCACGAGGCGGCGCGCGCGCCCGCTGGCCGGCAAATTTAAAGGGACGTACCTGTACGCCTTTCTGCCTGCCTGTGCCATTCTGTCGACGTACTGTACACATCTGCATGCGGCGGTCGGCAAGCGGTTAAATAACATGCCATACTTAACTATTTTCATATTACTGGGTTTAGTAACACTTTAAAGAGATTCTAAAGTTTTTTTTTTTTTTTTAAATAACATGTCATACTTACATGCAATTGTTTTGTACAGAGCAATCCCAAACTTCCTCTTATTGAGTTCCCCGTCTGCGTTCCCGGCCCCTTCCCTGCCTAAGTGCCCCCATAGCTTGGCTGCTTGCTAAGGGGGCATTTGTGTTGGCATGATCCAGAGCTGTACTGTGTGTGTCCAATGACTGGTTGGCCTCTGTCCCCTACTTTCTCCTCATAGGCTGTCATTTAAATCAGCTCCTACTTCTGCCTCCATGTCCAGTGAGGAGAGAGCACAGAGAGAGAGCCGCTGCTCTTGTGCACAGCGCTGGATCGATATTGGGCTCAGGTCAGTATTTAGGAGGGCTGTGGGGGAGCAGAATACAGACGTTTTTTTACTTAATGCAGACATATAACCACTTTAAGCACTTAACTAGAAATGTAACAAACATGCCTAAATGCCATTTGAGTAAAGAAAAAAAACCTTGAGAAACACTGTATGACAGGATGCCCTGTTAAATAAAGTTCAAGATGAGCTTAAGATAAGAAGAATGCTATTATAGGGGTCTAGTGAACCCTAATTTACAACCTTTATACGTTTTTCCTTAAAAAGAAAAAAAAAATCCTAATTTTTCTTTCACTTTTTCTAACCGGTTGATTATTCTAATATGAAGAACAATTATTACAGTTAACATTTCACTGCATAAGATCAAGTGACTTTGTAAATGAAAAGAAAAGCTCCTTTTAGCAGCTGTTACGTCTCAAAAGTACTGCTTCTAGTAGTGAGCTTTAGTGGAATTGCAGAGAGCAGCAGAGATTTACTCTTTTAGGTAAAAGTTAGAGGCAGACAAATCTTCCCAATGTCATTGCCAGGAGGCCAAATATGGTAAGGTATGCCCCCAACAAAGCTAGCTCTCCTGCCAGTAATAAAGGAATGAATTACAAGCAGAAAGGCAGACCTAACCAAAAAAACTAGTATGATGGTAATAGTATATTTCTCTGTAGCATACAATTCATTCTACCAGAGAAGATACACATGATAATAATGTGTAAAAAAAATTGTTTTAGGCTCTTATTTTACACTCTTAAAAGCAAAATGCAGTTTTTGTTTGCAAAGTTTATAATATACTAATATGCACAATCGTTAGATTTCAACCTAAACAAAAATTAATTGTGACCTCTGATGCCCTGTTCACACGATCGGATATCTGATAGAATCTAATCCAATGGATTTTTTTGTCGGATATCTAATGAAGCTGACTTTCATCAGTCTTGCCTACACACTCAGTCAAAAATCCAACCGCGCAAAACAGGGGTTGACGGTGCAAGGTGTTTTTCACCTTAATGCATAGGATTGTTTGTTTTTTATTTCCTAAATACTTTTAAGCTAATGCATTGTTGGTTCACTTACCTTTTCCTTCAATTTTCCTTCTAAATGTTTTTTTTTCTTTGTTTTCTTTGTCTGAATTTCTCACTTCCTGTTCCTCCTCAGTAAGGTGTTCAGTAAGCTGTTCTAAATTACTTTCCACCGTTTGTATGATGGTGGAAAGCTTACTGAGGAGAAACAGGAAGTGAGAAATTCAAACAAAGAAAAAAAACATTTAGAAGGGAAATCCAAGGAAAAGGTAAGTGAACCAACAATGCACTAGCTTAAAGGAACCAATTTAGAAAATAAAAGATGAACAATTACAACCCCTTTAAGGTAAAAAAAACACAAGGCTTTACAACCCCTTTAAGCATGGTGGGTTCGGGGAAAGCTGCTCTGGTGTATTCTGGAGCAGCTTCCGCGGTGCGTCCAATAGGATTGCCTGACGTTTTGGCCAATCGGGAAACAGGTTTCATACCTGCTTCCCGATTGGCCGGGAGGAGGATCAGTGTTGCAACAGCGAATATTCATTCACTGTTGCAACACACCTGGGTGAGCTCCGGTCACATCCTCTGCGAACCGAGCCCACCCTATTTTAACCACTTCCTTACTGGGCACTTAAACCCCCTTCCTGCCCAGAGGACTTTAACTTTAACTGACAATTGCGCGGTCGTGCGACGTGGCTCCCAAACAAAATTGACATCCTTTTTTTCCCACAAATAGAGCTTTCTTTTGGTGGTATTTGATCACCTCTGCGGTTTTTATTTTTTGCGCTATAAACAAAAATAGAGCGACAATTTTGAAAAAAAAAAATTGTTTTTTTACTTGTTGCTATAATAATTTTTTTTAATTAAATCAATTTTTTTCTTTTTTTTTTTTTTATCCTCAGTCTAGGCCGATACGTATTCTACATATTTTTAGTAAAAAAAAAAAAAATCGCAAAAGTAGCAAAAGTTAAAGTTAAAGTAGCAAAAGTTATAGCGCCTACAAAATAAGGGACAGAATTTTTATTTATTTTTTTACTAGTAATGGCGGCGATCTGCGATTTTTATTGCGACTGCGACATTATGGCGGACACATCGGACACTTTTGACACATTTATGGCACCATTCACATTTATACTGCAATCAGTGCTATAAATATGCACTAATTACTGTGAGTTAAATGTGTACCCTAATATTAGTGTTCTAACTGTGGGGCAAGGGGGGTGACTGGGGGGGGGGGGGTGACCGATCTGTGTCTCTATGTACAAGAGACACAGATCCGTCTCCTCTCTCCCTGACAGCACCGCTGTCTGCGAGAGCCGGCAATGAGAAATGATCTCATATGTAAACATATGAGATCATCTCTCATTGGCCGCACAGATCGCCTAGGAAACGGCCACTCCGATTGGCCGTTCAGGGCGATCTGTGATTGGCTGTGTCCAAGGGACACGGCCAGCACAGCAGTTCCCCGCTGCGTGCTCGGGAGCGCGCGTGGGGAACGAGCAAAGGGGCGGACGTCAATTGACGTCGCCTCAGAGAAGTAGAACCACCCGGCGGCCGTATATAGTCGTACGGCCGTCTCGAAGTGGTTAAAGCCTATTAGAGCCTCTGGCCTAATCAGATGCTTAAAAAAAACCTGGCCGTGAAATTCATGCGCCCAGTGCCCTCAAAGGGGCCAGACACATGAATAGGGGGTGACTGCAGCAGCTGTGGATAGATGTATGCTATGCATGAATTTAATTACTGCATATAGGGGGTGGCAAGGAAAAAGGGGGTGGCGCCCCTAATGGACGGGCCGCCACTATGCAAGGACTGAACAGATGACTGTAAAACATATGTATAATCAGTGGCGGCTGGTGCATAAAAAAGTTTGGAGGGCCCAACAAACTGAAAAAAATTGAAAAAAACATGAATTGCAGCCACTGTGCCATGAATTGCAGCCACAGTTCCATCAAATGCAGGCACAGTGCCATCAAACACTGCCACATTGCCATCAAACGCTGCCACTGTGCCATCAAACACTGCTACTGTGCCATCAAACGTGGCCACTGTGCCATCAAAAGCTGCAACTGTGCCATCAAACGCTGCCACTGTGCCATCAAACGCTGCCACTGTGCCATCAAAGGCTGCCACTGTGCCCATCAAACGCAGCCACTGTGTCATCAAAAGCTGCCACTGTGCCATCAAACGCTGCCACTGTGCCATCAAAGGCTGCGACAGTGCCCATCAAAGGCTGCAAATGTGCCCATCAAACGCTGCCACTGTGCCATCAAATGCTGCCACTGTGCCATCAAATGCTGTGACTGTGCCCATCAAACGCATCGACTGTTCCATCAATTGCAGCCACTGTACAATCAATTGCAGCCACTGTACCATAAAACGCTGCCAGTGTGCCCATCAAATGCTGCCAGTGTGCCCATTAAATGCTGCCAGTGTGCCCATTAAATGCTGCCAGTGTGCCCAATGCTGCCAGTGTGCCAAATTCTGCCAGTGTGCCCATTAAATGCTGCCAGTGTGCCCCCCGCCTGCTCACTGTCTGCCCGGCATTTACCCTGTCTTGGTGTGGCAGCAGGTGACGGCGACAAGTGGGGTCTTTCGTGTGTCTCCTGCACTTCTTCTCCCGTCCTCTCCTCCCGTCAGGCGTCCAATAGTGGCTCCTGTTGTTTTAGCCAATCAGGTGACAGGTAACCAGACCTGAGCAACCTGATTGGCTGAGAGGCGGGTCAGTTTTAGGAAAGTAATTTATTCAATTTCCTAACACAACACTGAGTGTTGTGCGCCCACTGTTTACCCTTTTGGAAGCCTATTAGAGCCCACAGCTCTAATCAGGAAGCCTATTAGAGCCCATGGCTCTAATCAGGCGCTTCCAAAGAAACCCCCACTGTTGTAATTCATATGCCCGGCGCCCGACAAGGGACTGGGCACATGAATAGGGGGGGCAATGCATGAATCTATCTATGTGAGAGAGAGAGTGACAGGAGGGGGGGGGGGCGGCACTCCTGCACCCTTTATGGACGCACCACCACTAAGTATAACTATAATAAATATGAGTGGTTACATGTATCTATTTATGTATGTATGCCCAGCATCAAAGAAAGAAATGTTTTCAATTTTCAAAAATAATCTACTAGAAAGCAGACCCTCTGCTTCTCATTGGCAAGATCTGAAAATGGACACTGACAAGGTTGAAATACTGCATTGCTAACATTTGTTCAATTTGTTTTAAAGTGCAAGCTTTGTGGTTGTCATCCTCATATTTGCTTCACTATTAAAAAAGAAGCCCTGTCATCCTGTCTTTTTAGAGCTAGGCAACAGGTTCTCATTAAAGTCTACTCCTGACCTAATAATCACCTTTACGATGCTCCCCATGGCTCCTGCATCTGTTTCAGCCACTGAAAAATACTATGGGCCGGATTCAGGTAGCCCAGCGAAATGATGTGCGCAAGTTCTGTATTCATAAAGAACTTGCGCCCTAAGTTACGGCGGCGTAACGTATGTAATTCACGTACGTACGTAATTCAAATGGGGATGATGTGGGCATGTTTTATTTTAAATGAATGGTGACGTTCGTGAAAGAATCCCAGTGCGCATGCTCGAAATTACGCCGCAAATCGTCATTGCTTTCTACGTGAACGTAAATTACGTCCAGCCCAAATTAAAAATTTGACGCGGGAACGACGTCCATACTTAACATTGCTATGAAAATATGTCAGGAAAAGAAAATTACCAATAGACAAGTGCAGGGCCGCCATCAGGAATTATGGGGCCCCTTATACAGCTTCAGGCATGGGCCCCTGGAGCCTCAAATTGAGAAGCAGGGGGCTGCCACGAATTGAGAAGCGGGGGGCTGCCGCCGCTAATTGAGAAGCGGAGGGGGGGGGGGCCTTTACAAAATATATATATATAAAAAATGTTTAAAAAAAATTATAAAAAAAAGGGGGCGGGCTTGCCATCCGGGGCCCTGGAGACCTCTGGGCCCTTTAATAAAAAATAAAAATAAATTTATAAAAAAAAGGGGGTTGCCATCTGGGGCCCTGGGGATCTCTGGGCCCTTTAATAAAAAAGAAAAAAAATATATAAAACATTTTTTTTTTATAAAAAAGAAATAAAAAAAAGGGGGTTGCCATCCAGGGCCCTGGGGACCTCTGGGCCCTTTAATAATAATAATAAAACATATATATATATATATATATATATATATATATATATATATATATATATATATATATATATATATATATATATATATATATATATATATATATATATATATGTATATATATATATATATATATATATATATATATATATACATATATATATATATATATATATACATATATATATATATATATAAAAAAAAAAAGAATAAAAATATATAAAAAGGGGGTTGCCTTCCGGGCCCCTGGGGACCTCTGGGCCTTTTAATAAAATATATATGTAAAAAAATTATAATCCGGGCCCCTGGGGATCTCCGGGCCAGGTGAGCGGAGGAAGGGGTGGCCCTCTCCCGCCGCCGATAAAAGTGATCTTGCGGCAAATCCACCGCAGAGACCACTATTATTGAAAAACACACCTAGCTGCTGCCATAACAAAGATATCCCTCTTCAAACAGCTGACGTTTTATTGGCGTGCGGCGGTCCAGAAGTGGATAATGTTAAGTCTTTCAAGTCCATTTCTAATTCTGTCCTCTGTTAGCCATGAGGGTGCTTCCTGTGACATGTCATGAGGATAAACATTGCAGTTTTGGTTACTGAAGCCCCCCTAATCCCTCGTGAAGACAGAGGAGAAGAATAAATTCAAAACCTTCACCATCTCTCCATTCTTAGCAACCAGATTCCCTTCATCATCTTTTATGGGACCAATATGATCTTACCTCCCTTTCTTACTATTTATGTACTTAAAGAATTTTTTTTTTTTTTTTTTTACTTCCCTCTGCTATGTGCCTTTCATGATTTATCTTAGCCGCCCTGATTGCACCCTTACATTTCTTGTTGCATTCTTTGAAAAGTTGGAATTCTTATGATGATCCCTCAGCCTTGTATTTTTTGAAGGTCATCTTCTTTGCTTTTATATGCATTCTTACATTGGAGTTAAGCCACGCAGGACTTTTATTAGCTCTTTTAAATGTATTTCCCATTGGGATGCACTGGCTAATGCCCTTACTTAATATGCTTTTAAAGCATACCCATTTTTCCTCCATGTTCTTTGTTCCTAAGATTTTATCCCAATTTTTATCCTCTAGCAAGTATCATAGTTTAGGGAAGTTGGCTCTTTTGAAATTCAGTGTCTTTTTATTCCCCTTATGTTTGCTATTTGTGTGATTTATACTAAAACTAATTGACCTGTGATCGCTATTTCCTAAATTGCCCTGGATTTCCACATCCGTGATCAGGTTTGTATTAGTGGTAATAGGTAGGTCTAGTAACACTTTGGGCCAGATTCACGTAGAGCGGCGCAAATTAAGTTACTCCAAACGTATGTCATTTAAGTTACGGCGCCTTAATTTTGTGTCGTAAGTGCCGTATCCACAGCGCATTTGCGCCCAAATTTGTGCCAGCGTAACTTAAATCCCGAGGCGTAAGGCGGGGTTATTGCAAGTGGGAAGGAAGTGGGCGTGCTCCATTGTAATGAGCCGTGACCCCATGCAAATGAAGGGCCGGCCGTACTGCGCATGCGCGCACGAATCTGCACCTCACTGGGCATGCTTAGAACTCAGCTAGGCGCAATCAGTGAGATAGGTAAAAGGCCAAGCGTACTTAGTTTGAGAATCGCCCTGTGTATAAATAGCCCCAGACAAACGCACTTCCCTTGCAAAAGTACATCCTTGTTTTCCCCTTCCTAAAGCAAGTTGCTTTTGCTCTGTCGTCTGTTGGTGTGTGTTGGTGAGTGTAGTGTTAGATAAAAGATTTGGAGGAGTAGTAGATTGTAGTAGCTGTGTTTTTTTTCTGTTTGTTTTTTCGGTGTTTGTTTTTGAATTTGTATTAGCTGTCTGCTTGTGTGGTTTGATTTTTGTGTGTGTTTGTTCTGTGTCTTTTTGTGTGTGTTTGTTCTGTGTCTTTTTGTGTGTGTTTGTTCTGTGAGTATTTGTGTTTGTTTGTTGTGTTTGGTGCTGAGTGTTGGGTGTTATGGCACCGAAGCGCAGGAAGTTGAATTTTTCTGTGAGAGAAAAGCAGATACTTGATAGGGCCATCACCCATTTCGGGCGTTATTTGCATGGCTCTGAGAGCTGGGACACCACCCCGGGCAGGAGGAAGGAGATCCTTCAGCGAATTACTGACGAGATCAATGCGGGGGGGGGGGAGACGAGGACCCCCAGTGGGATATCCAAGAAGATCAATGATCTCAGGAGCCTGGTCCGTGACAAGATGGCCAAGATAAGTGCCCATGCCAGGGGCACTGGAGGAGGACCACCCTGCTCCGTCAGGCTGACTGAGGAGGAGTGGGCAGTGGCCCGGTGCTTCCATAGCCAGCAGGTGGTGGGCCTGCCTGGCTTTGAATCTGATGATCCTGTGAGGACAGGTAATTTTTTTGTTTTTCTATCTGGTGAGTAGCATGTGTGGGTGGGGGAAGGGAATATGTGCCAAGTGTGTGGATCCTCCAACCTGTGAATGTTTTGTGTCCTCCACAGATGGCCAGGAGATTGCTGGGCCATCAGGCCAGGAGGTTGCTGGGCCATCAGGCCAGGAAATTGCTGGGCCATCAGGCCAGGCTGCTGCACCATCCCCAGGACAACAGGCTGCAGAAGAGCCCCAAGAAGGGCAGGAGTCCCCAGGGGAGGGGAGTGGCCACACCTCACCTCAGGAGGAGGTTGAGGGGGAGAAGGATGAGGAGGGGAGGATGAGGATGAAGATATGGACATTGCCAGGGAAATCCTTTTGGCTTCGGATGTGGTTCCCCCTGAGGCTTCCCCTGAGGCTGGCAGCAGTCAGGCCATCATCAGGGGTAGCCCCTCCCACTCCTCCCCCAACAGGCCTCCCCCCACAAGGGTCTCTCTCTCCCCTCCTCCCAGGCCACAAGACTTAGCTGCAGGCAGGAAGGCTACCCATAAGACCAGGGGGGTGGCCGAGTGTCTGCCTGCCAATCTGCGGAGGGACCAGGCCCTTCAGACCCGCCATCTGGGTCAGATCAACCGGACTTTGACCCAGATGGAGGACAGCCTGGACTCAATTAAGGAATCACTCACGGCAGTCGGAGAGTGGGGAGTTTGATTCATTGGTTTTATTGTTTGTATATGATTTGGGGGACGTGTGTATTCCAGTGGGGCTAGTGCCTCTTAAATAGTGGCCTCGCACTGAGGTCTTCTGTTATTTGGGAGTCTGCGGTGCTTCAGGTGTGAACTGTTATTTGCACTGGTGGAATGTTTCGGTGATGTGTTAATGAGCTGTGTATTCGCTGTGATTTTCCTTTCTGTTTTTTTTTTTTTTTCTAAATAAACATCTTTGATTAAAAAAAAAAAAAAAAGGAATCACTCACTGATGTGGCCACAAACTTCTTGGCGGTCATCACATGCATTTGTGACCTGCAGGCCGCAACAACAGGCGTGGCCCAGGAGGTGAGTGCCCTGACCCAGGCTGTCCACGACAACACCCGGGCTGTCCAGGCCAATACGGCAGCCCTCACACTGAGTCTGAACAGGATAGCAGTGGCCTTGGAGGGCAGGCCAGCAGGACGACAGTCACCAGGGGAGGCTCCTCCTTCCCCTGCCCCCCCCCAGGAGTCTCCCGTGGTTGGCCGTGCCCGTGGCCGGCCCAGGCGTAGCTCACGCCGCCGCCGTTAAGTTTGGGGGTACTTTTGATTTTTGATTTTTATTATTTTTTAAATTATACTGTGCTTATGATTTGTTTTATGTGTGTGAATGATGTATGAATGTGGGGGTGGCATTCCTGATTAAATAAGGGTGTCACCCTCAGTTTTGGTGGAGTAGGGATCCCCAGGACCAGGGAGAAGTGATCCCAGGTCCATGTGAATGTTGTATGAATGCACAGTGACATAATTGGAGCCGTGGCGTGGCGTTACTGCTCCCAAGTACCATTGGGGCTACTTGGATCTAATCCAATTAGATGTGCATGTGATGTGTCTGTGCTAGGGACCACAGTGGGTGTGCATGCATGCATTCTCATTGTGACATGATTAAGGTGTGTGTTTACTGTGCAAAGATGCATTCTGCGAGGCGTCTCCTGGCTGCTGTTCCCTCAGAAGAGGGGGTACCCTGGGTTACTAAAGTCACTAGTATAGCTCTGAGCATGGATGCCCCTGGCAAGTTGGCATACAGATTGTTGTCCTGCAAGTGTGTGTGCTCAGCTCTTCCTTAATGGTGTTGCTTTAGCTGACATTTACACGGCTGGTGTAAAGTTAGGGCACCTTTTATAAGGTGTAATTTTACACCGTGAAACTAGCAGATGCGCACATGGCGTAGCCTACGCCGCACACACTTAATTTTGTGGATCGCCGTATCTCCCTCATTTGCATCTTTGCCTATCAAAACAGTGGTGTGTCTAGCGTATTTTGCGCTCGAAGAAGCGCCGGTGTAATTTTTTTAGGTAGGACGGAAAAAAATGGATTTCAGGCGTATCTCGTTTTTTTTTTTTTATAAACTCTTTATTTTTCCATTTTTTTTTCCCTACATAGGGATAATAACACATCACAATTAAACATCATACATTTCAACCAGAATTCCGATTTTCTTAGTCGAGAATAACCTTTCTCTAAACAACATTTTCTTATTCCCTATTAAGAAAAAAAACAAGTAAAGGTTGACCTCACCTTTCTACTACTTCCTATTAACTAAACGCTTAGCGTGTTCTATCCCTGTTTAAGGTGTCAGTAACCTGGGGTCTCCCCCTGTTATACCCACCCCCCCTGCTTCAAGACTGTGTGTCCAACCAGCAGAAGCATAAACAAAAGCAAGAAAAAATAAATAAATAATAAAAAAATAAAAATAAAAAAATATATATATTTTCCTTCTTCCCCCCTACCCCTCCTCCCTACCCCTTTCCCTTTGTTCCTTATATCTAATATAGGGGGCCCAGATTTCCCTAAACTTGTCCTCTTGTTCCCTTAGAGCCATCGTAAGATTTTCCATATGCTGTATTTCAGTAATTTTTGCGAACCATTGTGGTCTACTTGGTGAGATAGTACTTTTCCAGAGGACCGGAATACATGCTTTGGCTGTTGTAAGCAAATGTCTTACCAAAGATTTTTTATATTTTTCCAATGAAATCGGAATGTCAAACAGCAAATATGTTGCCGGATTCTCTCCAAGAGCTACTTCAGTTATTTCTTCAACTACTTCTGATTCCATTTTCCAAAAATCTTTTACTCCTTCACACTCCCAAAAGATATGTAACAAAGTGCCCTCTTCTTTTTGACAACGCCAACAAAGGTTCGACACCAATGGAAAGATCTGATTCAAGACTACCAGGGTCCTATACCACCTACTCAAAATCTTGTACCCCCCCTCCTGGTATTTAGATGCTATTGATGCCTTGTGGGTAAATTCAAATATTTTGTTCTTTTGATTCTCGGAGAAGGATACCCCTAGATCTCTCTCCCAGGCCTGTATATAACCTACTTCTTGTGGAGCTTTTAGTTCGTTCACTAGGGTATAAAACAGAGATAGCGAATGTCTCAGCGATTCTCCTTTTAGACATAACTTCTCAAATTCAGACAATGTTGCAATCTCCGTCGACTGCCCCAAGATTGATCGCAGGTATGCCCTTAGCTGTCTCCTCCTATATGGATCCAGATCCTCTGATAATTCACTTTCTATTTCATCCATTGACATTACACGGTTATCCCTCATGAAGTGTATTAATCTGGTTTTACCCCGTCTTTTCACATTTAGGAAACCTGGGTCTTTTAAACCAGGTACAAAAGCCGGGTTGCCCAAAATTGGTATCATCGGACTCACTTCCGTTGGTCTATTTATTTTTTTATAAATCTTTTTGACCACACTGATGGTCGTCCCAATCGTTGGGTGTCGCTTAACTGTCTGAGGTATCGCGGAATCACTTAACCAAATTAGGCCTTCTAATGGTAGTTCCGACATTGCCTGTTCCATAATGATCCATGGTTTATCTTTTGATGTACCAATCTAATGCTCACCAATCTAATGCTCTTGACAAATGTACTGCCTCATAGTACGAGAGTGGGTCTGGAAATCCCACCCCCCCTTTTTCCTTTGGTAGCGTTAAAATGTCTCTACGCACTCTGGCTGGTTTCCCTGCCCATATAAATCCCGCAAACTTTGCTCTGACGTCTCTTAGAAACCCCTGGGGGTATCCTAGTTGGGAGCGTCTGTAATAGGTATAACAGCCTCGGCATTAAATTCATCTTTATGATGTTGATTCTGCCAAACCAGGTAAAGACTTCCTTGTCCCATTTCTGCAGGTCTAACTTAATTTGTCTTACCAACGGTGCCAAATTTAATTCCAGAATTCTATTTAATTTCTTTGGTATTTTAGTCCCAAGGTATCCTATATGTGAGTTTGTCCATTTAAACGAGAAGAAAGTTTTTAATTGCTGCTGTTGTGCCATACTTATTTCTACCCCCATTGCTTCCGATTTATTGTAATTAACTTTAAAATTAGAGAGTATCCCATATTTTTCAATCTCTGATAACAATGGGGGGAGAGATAGTACTGGCATAGTTAAGAAGAACATCAGATCATCCGCAAATGCTGCGAGTTTATGTTCCCCTCCTTTTACACAGATACCCCTAATATCTGTATTCAGCCTTATTGTTCTTAGGAAAGGTTCCAACGTCAGGATAAAAATAATTGGTGATAGGGGGCACCCTTGTCGTGTCCCGTTACATATAGCAAATTTCTCAGAGATAGTATAATTTATCTTAACTCTGGCTTTCGGTTGGGAATATAGACTCATAATCCATTTTTGCATCCCTTCTCCCAGTCCTATATGTTGTATAATTGTTTTTAAAAACTTCCAATCCACCCTATCGAATGCTTTCTCAGCATCAGTAGATATAAGTACTAGGGGTTTCTTATAGGACTGTGAGAAGTGGATCGCATTTATCACCCGTTGCGTGTTTTCTCTACCTTCCCTCGCTGGGGTAAATCTGACTTGATCCTGATGTACCAGACAGGGAATATATGGTATTAGTCTATTTGCTAATATTTTTGTAAAAATCTTTAAGTCTACGTATAGTAATGATATTGGGCGATAATTTGAAAACTGTGCTGGGTCTTTCCCCTCCTTTGGTATAACAGCTACGTGTGCCATAAGAGCTTCCTCCGGCATCTTATGCCCTTCTCGTATAGAATTAAATGCATCCAAGAACCTTGGCATCAACTTGTCAGCATAGGTCTTATAATATAATAGAGTAAATCCGTCCGGTCCGGGAGCTTTACCTGGTTTTAACATTTTAAGGGCACTTATAAATTCTTCTGATGTAATTGGACCATCTATACTCCTCCCAATCTCCTCTGATAGTCTAGGCATTCCTGACCCCTCTATATATTCCTTTGACTCTCCCTCACGGATTTGAGTCTTTTGCTCATCTTTTAATTGGTATAGACTCATATAATAGTTTCTAAATACCTTTGCGATTTCTTGCGAGGATTTAACTAACTTATCCCCTTTTGTTTTAATACACTCTATATGATTTTGGGCCCTCGTTTCTCTAAGTGCTCTTGCTAACATCCTTCTTGGTTTATTGCCGTATTCATAAAAGGCTCGTTTACATCGTCTTAATGAGGCTTTTGCTTTATCTGTTAATAATAAGTTCAATTCATCTCGAGCACCCTTCAATTTCTCCTCTATCTGTATTGCCAATGATTTTTTATGTATATTTTCCAATCTACGAATTTCCCCCAATAACGCTTCAATCTGCGCTCCCAACTGATGCTTCCTACGTGTTCCTAGTGAAATTAAAATTCCTCTAATGAAACACTTATGTGTTTCCCAGATGCAGGTTGGGGTAACTCCCCCCCCCCCTCATTAATAGAAAAAAATACTTCTAATTCCTGTGCTATTTTTTCCTCATATTCTGGGTCTTTCAAAAGGGATTCATTAATTTTCCAATGCCACTCACGTAAAGACGGTTCTCCCCATTCCACTGTACAATTTGTTGGTGCGTGATCTGAAATTGAAAATGATCCAATGTAGGCCTCCACTATATACTGCAAAAAGTTTTGAGATATAAATATGTAATCAATTCTGAAGTATGATTTGTGTTTTGCAGAAAAAAATGTATAGTCTCTATCATGTGTGTGTGTAGTCCTCCAACTATCTACCACCTGTAGCTCTTGTAAGAGTTGTTTTGCTTTACTTAGTTTACTATACGCTATATGTGAGGTACCTTTGGATGTGTCTAAGATAGGATCAGATGCCATATTCATATCGCCTCCCAAAATCACAATACCTTCCTTATTCTGATGTATTATATTTAAATATTTATGCAGACTTGAAACCTGTCCTTCATTAGGTAGATATAAGTTAACTAAAGTCACCTTCTGTTCATTAATATATCCTTTTACAATAAGTAGACGCCCTTCCTCATCCTGGATTATATTTGATTCTTTCCATGGTATAGTCTTTGAGAAAATAATCGATACCCCCTTTGTCTTTGCTGTCAACGAGGCACTATGATCAGTGGCGTCTCCAGCTTTCATATTTACGGGGGGCACAGGGACAAAAGTAGGGGGGCCAACTATAAAATGCAATTATATATATATATTATATATATATCCTGGGGCCCTTTACTACGATCCCACTATGGGCCCTTTCATATGTTCTGCAGTGAGCTCCCTTCCTACTATACTGGGGCCCCCCAGGGTGGCAGAAACAAGAGATATATGTCACCAGCACACCAAGAAAATATAAGGGTCCAAAGCAGTGGGAGAACTATCATTGTTGCAAAGGTTGTCTTGCCACCGGGCCCTGGTGTTCTGCCACAGTGGGGATCCCCAGCTGTCCTGTCCCTGCTATTTACAGCGCTGGTCTGGCATCTGTCTCCTTGGCAGCGGCGGCAGTCTATTTGGACCTTAGTGCTGGTGACATTATGGGTGCATGCAGGGGAAGGCTGGCACTATTGGTTATAGAGAGCTGAGCCCCCAGCTGGTCACCTAGCAGCAGTAATGCTGTATAACCTTCTCTGTTGACATGCTGATCGGCATGTGATCCAGGTGATGCTCCCAGTCAGATCTAATAAACACAGTATTTATTAGCATCAAGAGTACAACCACATGAATATAATCAACCGTATGTTCCGCAGCCATGTGGGCTCTATGCCTGTAAAGTGTGGGCTCTATGCCTGTAAAGTGTGGGCTTTAAAATAATAATAATAAAATCACTGATATTTATGACTAGGATTTGACTAAGAGCATCACCTGGATTGCATCCCGATCAGCATGTCAGAGAAGGGTCCACTGCTGCTAAGCAACCTGCAGGGAGCTCAACTGTCTACAACCAATAGAGATGGGCTCGGGTGTGTTTGAAATCCCACATGCCCGATCCCGCCAGGAAGCCGACACTCCACAGTGCTAATCAATGTATGGGCTGCCTAAGAGCTAAGACCAGCCATAGACAGTTTAAATCTCAGCTGGTTCAGCAGAAACTGGCTGAGATTTGAACCATTAATTAGCAGATTCTCTTATAATTATCACTAGTGGTTGCTGTATAGCCACTAGTGATAATCACTGTTTGTCAGGAGAATACAATTGCTGGGCAGGAGGGATATTCCCCTGTCACCACTGTCTGTTGATGGGGGAATCATGCAAGTTTCTTTCCTGCAATCTGTGGATGCAGGAAAGAAATTTGCACCATATATTATCTGCCTAACTGAAAGTGAAAGTAAATTGTGAATGTTTTGAAAGAACAGGAGAGGGGGAGGGAGACAGATGGGGGGGAGAGAGAAGGGATGGAGATAATGTAGTTCAGTGATTACAGTGTACTGCAGTCTGCAGTGCACACACTTAAACACGGTCCAGGCTAGAATATCTGGTTGTGTGAGCGCTCGCATTATGCAGTGATGGCGAGCAGAGGGAGAGGGAGGAATCCCCCGCAGAGCTGACTGGGGACGCTCTCCCTCTCGGGGAGCAAAATACAAAAATTGCAAAAAAAAATGTTTTTTTTTTTTGGGGGGGCACATGGTGGGGCACAGCATGATGTTGGGGGGGTCAGGGCCCCCTCTGGCCCCCCCCCTAGGGACGCCCCTGACTATGATACACAGTTGGGAATCTGTAATTTCCTAATTTTGGAATTTTATTTTTCCTGAAATGTGTCTCCTGGAGGAATACAACATGCGCCTTTAATCTCCATAATTCCGCCAGCAGCTTAGACCGTTTCTCTGGGTTATTTAACCCTTTCACATTATAAGAAGTTAAAGTAATCCTAGTCATTTTAATATTTCTCTTAGGCTATCCCCAATGTTTCAAAGAAGGAGGGGTAGAGGGAGGTGGAGAGGAAAAAAAAATATATACTGACTGCGCCTCCACTCAATGTCTTCCAATCTGGTTAGTCCCCTAGAATCCCAGAGAAGACCAAAGAAAAGAAAAAAGGACCTACGCCTCCGACTTCACTCCCAGCGGAGAAGAGGCGCAGAAATTGGGGGTAGTGGTAAACCAAGACAGAGAGCTGAGGCCTATGCCATCCTGCACCCGCCTATTAAACCCTTTTTATCACGGGTTGACACTTATCCCTGTTTCCAGATACACTATACTAAGCCCGCCAAGACTTTTAACTATATAAGCATAAACAGAAGTATACAAACATTAATACATTTATCCCTTATTGCAAATACACTGCCCCCTCCTGGACGTTTAACTATACCGGATTATACAAATATATACAGAAACAACTCCCCTCCATCACCCCCACCCCCCCAACCAGTGCATCCCCACACCCACATGGGTATATGCTGACCCACCAGCAGGGAGGGGGAAAGAGGAGAGAAATGAAAAAGGGGAGCGACCTACATAAATAATAAATAAATAATAGCATAACCACCACTCTCAATGAATTATTCAAATGATTGAATTGCACAATTAACCTAAACCCATCTGCACATTTATCTATACAGGAGTGTATACAACATCCCTTCATTACATTATTACCCCTCCCCTCCCATATTCCCTACCACTACATACCGCTACATACGCCTCCCCATTACCCCGATTAAGAGATACTCTCCAAAATCGTGGGATCCAATCGATAACAATAATTACGCTCCCATTTATGAGCCCACATTTCTTTATTCTTCTTCTTTCATCCTTTATTATCCCTTATTAATTCCCAATACTCTCTCTGATTCCTCCCCTCCCCTCCTCCCTCTCCCCCCCTACCCCATCCCCCCTCCCTTCGTAAAGTGATACTACTCCCATTTCCCCGCCTACCCCTACTCACGTGATACAAAGTATACCGTGAATACCGTGAAACTACATTAGTCTCCCTACAGAAAAAAAAAAAAAAAGAGACTGATATATTCTACATGTGACACCCGCCCTCTCCTGAGAGCCCTTTCCCCTATGTTGTATGATCCCTTCAAATTAGGGAAGGAAAATCAGATAAAAAATAAATAAAATAAATAATTGTGAGTTATAATCTACCATGCAGTGGCACTTTAATAATGTGATAGAATGAGAGAAAAGCCCCGGGTATAAATATTGGGGTCCCTGTTACCTATCTACTAACTCTCTGTGATAACCCCCCCCGCAGCTTACCTACCTCCCCTCCCCCCATCCCCTATCCCCCAAACACTGCCCCCCCTTTCCCCCCCCCGGATATCTCCGGCGGATCCCCCCCCCCCCCCACGAGAGAGAGAGGATGAGAGAAGAGAGAGAAGAAAAAGGAGAAAGAGGAAGAGAGAGAGAGAGAAAAAAAAACCAGAGACAGAAAAAAAAAAAAAAAACGCACACAAAAAAAAACAGAGGCCTTTCAACTGCCCTTAACTTTTAGCACTTTTAACGCTTTCCACAACTACAAATATGGGAAGAAAACGACAAGGAAAATTAAAGATACGAAAGGATTAACACATTATATCCTGTAGTATACTCTTCACCCCTTAAAAATAATTTAGGTTATTATTCAGTCCTTTTTATTGATTTATGAAGTAAAATCCGTTGTAGTTGTTAGTTTGATCCAATTGGGGACCTCTATAGGCGCTGTCTCCGAAAACCTGAATAGTTCTGGAAGTTGGTCAGGGGTACGCAAGTTAAACCTTTCCCCCCCCTTTCTTACAAACACTGCTAGCGGGTACCCCCATTTATACGTAGCTCCACTGCTAAGTATAAGGTCTAATAGTGGTTTTAACATGCGTCGTCTGCGTTTAGTCTGCCTGCAAAGGTCCGGAAAGATTTGAATCTCCCCACCATCATACTCCAGGGTCCCCGACTGCCAGGCCGCCCTAAGAATGTCCTCCTTAATCCTGAAACAATGTATCCTACAAAGCACGTCCCGGGGGTAGCTCTGATTGTGGTGTTTAAAGCCTGGTATTCTATGCACCCGATCCATTTCCATACTAGTATTTGGAGGATTTTTAAGAAGTTTGTTTAATATGGTCAGTACAACATCTCTTAATGCTGGTCCTTCAATCGACTCTGCTATACCTTTAATCCTTATATTGTTTCTTCTGCTCCTATTCTCATTTTCTTCAGAGTATAGCTGTAACATTGTTATTTGGGAGTTTTGTGAGTAAACCTTTTCCTCCAGAGTTTTCAGACGTAGCTCCACCACTCCCTGAATTGTCTCCACACTCTGCAATCCATTCTTAATAACAGCTACTTTCCTGTTTACACCTTCAATCTCCTCTCTAATAGGACCAGCAAAATTGGCCATCAGCTCCTGGATATCTGATCTGTTAGGCAATGCTTGAATCAGCAATAGTAACTGTCTGATGCTAGGTTCACCCTCTGTCCCTTCCATTTCTCTATGGAGTGGGTCAGGCATGCATACCTGTATCTCCTTGCAGTTACTCTGATCAGACCAGCTCTTTATGGGATCACCAGTGTCATTTTCCGGGGTAACACCCCCCAATGTTGCCATATCTCCTACCTGCTGTTGCAGCTGCTGACGCGATCTCGCTGTAAAGTGGAGATAGCTGGTGCGTGCGCGCTGGTTTCAGGTAGGGACGACCGCATTCCACCTCTATTAGTCCCCAGGATTTCAATCCCGCTCTGCTTGGCGTCCTGTCTTCCAGCCATATTGCGTGTAGTATAGCGGTGCATCGGTGTAAACATATATGGCACCCCAGGATTTCTGCCCCGCCTGGACATAGACAGGTATATCGGAAGGGAATCCTGTCTATCGTGATCCGTCGATCGTGAATTGTACGAGCTGTGCGGTATATGCAGGCTATTCAAGCTGCTATCTCCCGTTAGAGCAGGTCTCCTTCTCGGCTGCAGTCCTGGCAATTACGGCCGTCAAGCTCTCACCTGACACCTCCTCACTCCATCATGGTCAACCACTCCCCCATCAATTGGAAGTCAGCTGCTGGAGCAAAAAAAGAAACAAGGGTCGCGTATCTCGTTTTGAGGATACGGAGCAAAGATACACGCGGCGCATTTTTTAATTACGCCGCGCATCTCGAGATACGTCGGCGTAAGTGCTTTGTGAATCTGGCCCTTTGTTTTTTGTCGTGCATTTACCATCTGATCCATGAAATTGTCCTACAAGACATTTATGAACTGGCGAGCCTTAGATGAATGCGCGGTTCCTTCCACTTAGTCTATGTCTGAATAATTAAAATTCCCTATTATAATGACACTTCCCATTCTTGCCGCTAATCCAAATTTGATAGGCGGCCCACCTCTGCCTCCTTCCTCTGGTTAGGGGGCCTATAGCATACTCCCAGGGCCAGATTAAGAACATCATGGGCCTGGTGCTGAGGATTTTGGTGGGGCCTTTTATAAATAATAAATAAATGCGTGGGAATGACATGAACGCAGCCCGGCCAAGGCAAGTGACCAAAGGCACATAACCCAGAAGGAAGACTGGGTGAAGATGGAAGTGCCCGAGCCCCGCCTGATTCATCACAGCACAGCACTGGAGGGCTTAGTCTGAAAATTTAAGTGTACACTAATGTGCTAATATGCTGTGCATACTTGTACGTTGTGGCATAACCTACCCCAGGGCCTCTAGAAAGTAGTAATGTCAGGAAAGTTTACTACCACTTTAATATCACAGGATCCCAGGAGCCTCTCATGGGGCCCCTACTGACCCAGTGGCCCTTGGGCAGTGCCTAAGTGCACAGTTGCCAACATTTAAAAAATATTTTCAGGGACACTTTTTTATATAAGTGCTATATTTAGAGTAGCTGAGATCCCCGATGTTCCTCTATACATCATAGTAGTAATCACAAAATTAAATGAGTACTAATAATGGGGCAGAACAAATATGAGAACTGAGATTTCCTTTAGTTGAACTAACAAAAGTGTGTCCATTCTAGAGCTGGTAACATTGAGGATATTCAGTATAATTTTAAAGAACTGTTTTTGTGGGTAAGCAACATAGGGGAGGAGTATGGACGGTATATAAGTGGGAAGTATGTGCAGGTGAGGGAGAGGAATGTGGAGGGTCTAACAGTGGGCACTATGTACAGGAGAGGAGTGCAAAGGGTACGGCAAAAGGCACTATGTACAGGAGAGGAGTGTGAAGGGTATGACAATGGGCAGTATGTACAGGAAGAGTGTGGGGGTATGACAGAGGGTAGTACGCACCAGAGAGAAGTGTGGAGGGTATGATGGGGCAGTATGTACAGGAGAGGAGTGTGGAGGGTATGACAGTGGGCAGTATGTACAGGAGAGGAATGTGGACGGTATGATAGTGGGCACTATGTATAGGAGAGGAGTGTGGAGGGTATGACAGTGAACGCTATGTATAGGAGAGGAGTGTGGAGGGTATGACAGTGGGCACTATGTATAGGAGAGGAGTGTGGAGGGTATGACAGTGAGCAGTATGTACAGGAGAGGAGTGTGGAGGGTGCGACAGTGGGCACTATGTACAGGAGAGAAGTGTATGACAGCAGGCACTATGTACAGGAGAGGAGTGTGAAGGGTATGACAGTGGGCGCTCTGTATAGGAGAGGAGTGTGGAGGGTATGACAGTGGGCACTATGTACAGGAGAGGAGTGTGTAGGGTATGACAGTGGGCATTATGTATAGGAGAGAAGTGTGGAAAGTATGACAGTGGACACTGTGTACAGGAGAGGAGTGTGGAGAGTATGACAGTGAGCACTATGTACAGGAGTGGAAGGATATTTAGGGACTGCGTAGTGGTTAAGTGGGTCATACATGGATTGAAATTACGCAAAAATTATGCAGAGACCAGCCATAGTCGATCTATGTATGGGCAAGCTGGTTTTACACAAGTCAATCTATTAATCGACTTGAGTACAACCAGCCTGTTAGGTTTTTCCCAAAACAATCAGTGCTGCCAGCTATAGTTAGCAACACTGATCATTGTACTCACTGGCAGAACACAATAACACTGCAGGAGTGATTCCCCCATCCACAGGTCAGCAGGTGAGAGGGTGTGTGGGGACAGGCTGGGGAGAGATACTAGTCAGTGGCTGGGTATGCACTGGTAGTATCAGAGCCAGATACACACAGTTTACATACGCCACGATCGTTAGAGCGAGAACAATAATTCTAGTACTAGACCTGCTCTGTAACTCTAAAAAAAATTTAAAGCATCGCTTAGGATACCAAAAAAAAATCGTGCTAACATAACTAACTAGTGTTTTTTTTAATGAATGAAACAGTTTTTTTCCAAAAAGAACATGTTTGAAAAATTGCTGCGCAAATACCGTGCTGCACAATTAATCGTTAAAAAAATCGTGATCTCGATTCAACCCCCCTGACGATCTCCAATGCAGAGTTTGCCGATTCTTTCATATAAGTGGAAAGACTTTCAGCTATCAAAAGAAAATATCTGGGCAGTCTGCCAAGTTTTTAACAGGAAACATTGTAACTAGCCTTCCTTCTTAGATCAAAGGGATACACTTCTGTGTGTAAAGAAAAAATCTGGGCAGTCTGCCAAGTTTGTAAACAAAATGAAACATTGTAACTAACTTCCTTCTTAGATCAAACTTCTGTGTGTAAATGCAGGAAAGTCCAACACTTGTTAAGTTAAAAAGCAATATTATTTGCTAGAAAATTACTTGGAACCGCCAAACATTATATATGTTTTAGCAGAGAATCTAGTGAATACAATGGCAATTGCTGCAATATTTTACGTCACACTGCATTTGCCCACTTCAATGAATAATAAAAACCATAAAAACAAAACAGTAAAGTTAGCCCATTTTTCTTTTTTTTTTTGTTTTAATGTGAAAGATGATGTTACGCCGCAAGAATCGTGAGAGAATCGTGATCTATCTTCTAAGCAAAAAAATTGCAATTCACATTTTAGCCAGAATCGTGCAGCTCTATACCGTGCAACATAAAAAGTGCAATAAACACCATAGAGTAATTTTCTAGCAAAAAAACAAATTATGATTTTTACATGTAGTAGAGAAGTGTCAAAATTGGCCTGGGTGGCAAGGGGTTAATTACCATGAGTAATATACAAATAATTATTATAAGCCCTGTGATCCTATCAGTTTGCTGCAGTGTGTCAGCTTGTATTTATATTGGCCGCTCTGAATGTAGCTTCTGACAGGCTGTGCAAGCATCTCCGTATCTCCGGAACCATTAATGATAGCTGTCCCATATTTTGACCAGTTGTAGGGTGGGTCTTCAACTGCCTACCCCCAAATGTGGGGTTTCTGTGACCTCTGGTCGTCGAGCTACAACCCCCGAAGTTTTTTTTTTTTGGGCAAATGGGCTTATCTTGAAAAAGGGGCCTGGAGCTGCAGCTCCATCAGCCCCCTTGTTAATCCGGCCCTGCATACTCCCCGTATTACTTTACTCTTATTTACCTCCCTTTGTAGCTCTACCCATAAGGATTCCACTTGCTCCCTTAGTGATGTCATCTCTCAGGCCCCGTACACACGTTCCTCGGTGAGTTCAGGGATGAAGCCGCCGAGGAGCTCGGCGGGCCGCCTTCTCCCATAGAACAACGAGAAAATAGAGAACATGTTCTCTATTTTCTCGACGAGTTCCTCGGCGGCTCCATCGGGCCAAAAGTGTACAGACGACAGAGTTTCTCGGCAGAATCCGTGTTTGACCGAGTTTCTCGTGAATTCTGCCGAGAAACTCTGTCGTGTGTACGAGGCCTCACATTCACTTTACATAATATTTGATATACAAGCATACCCCTCCACCTCTTTTACCCTCTCTATCCCTTCAATATAGGGAATACCCTTGAATAGTTGCCAGCCAATAATGAGAGCTTATATTTTAGACTTAAGAGACTAAAGAGAATGTGAAACGAGGGAATCTGTATACCAAGTTGAGTTTTTTTAGAGAAGAGTTTGCTTGCTTTAAATTTTGAGCAGAATGAAGTCTCAAAGACATAATGAGGAAATCAAGGAGTCTTGACCTTCTGTGATTGCTTGAACAGTCCACAGCATTTGCAATATTTTTCCCCAAGCCTGAGAATAAAGTTGGATCCTTGACCCGACTTTTGGGTCCAAAACTATTAAAAGGATTATTGTGGCATCTAATTGAGGCATCTACTGTGAATCGATTGAACAAGGTTTAAGCCATGTGGGGCAAAAAAAATAAAAATTAGAGCAGGGGTGCCCAACCTTTTGAAGATCGAGAGCCAGAGCATTGTGTGTATAAGGCATGTAAAATTCACGATAGTGGTCTGCAGAATTCAAAATTGTGAGTTTAGTGGTTTGTGAGGTCTGAAAGGTTGGTGACCACTGGTAAAGGGTACCCGCAGTTTTACATAAAATGTTCCTCACATCTCCCAGTACCTGTAAGGCCCCGTACACACGACAGAGGAACTCGACGTGCTTGGCACGTCGAGTTCCTCGTCGAGTTTTGGGATGAAGCCGCCGAGGAGCTCGGCGGGCCGCCTTCTCCCATAGAACAACGAGGACAACGAGAAAATAGAGAACATGTTCTCTATTTTCTCGTCGAGTTCCTCGGCGGCTCCATCGAGCCAAAACTGTACAGACGACAGAGTTTCTCGGCAGAATCCGGGTTTTGACCGAGTTTCTCGGTGAATTCTGCCGAGAAACTCTGTCGTGTGTACGAGGCCTCAGAGCTGTAACGAAAGCACCCTACAGCATAGGTTTTGGGAATGTGCACTGGTAAAACCCTCCTGGCTTAAAGGGTTTGTAAAGGAATTTTTTTTTTTTATATTAATAGCTTCCTTTACCTTAATGCAGTGCTGTTTTCATGTCCTCATTGTTCGTTTTTGCTCTCAAGTTGCTGTAACTCTTTTCTGATCTCCACACTTCCTGGTTGTCTGTTTCCTGATAACAACAGTACTGGAAGCTTTCTCTCTGTGGTCACTAATCAAGGAGGTGTGATTACTGTTTGTCTAAAACCCCACAGCACCAATCAGTTTCGTTTTCCAAACCATCACTGCCCTGTATTGGCTCTGTGGCTCTGTACATCACAGAAGCAGGAAACAACATGCAAAAACGAAACTAGAAACTGCAGGTACATTATATAATTGAGTTGTATCTATTTGTAATCATTTTTAAAAGGAATCAGTTAAAGCGGTGGTTCCCCCTTAAAAACAACTTTTTTTTATTCCACTGCCCCCCCACATTCCATCACGATTAAGGCACATATTTTTTTTTTCCTGCTGTACATACCTTACTACAGCATATTCACCCGTGCATCCGGGTTGCGAGTCCTGCGGGAGTGGGCGCTCCTCACATGCTGTTGATTGACGTTTTGCCCAAAAACGAGCTCTCCCCCGTCGCGTAAGCCGCGTCACGGTTGGCGAAAGGAGCCAAACGGCGAGTCGGCGCTATACTGCGCATGCGCATCGCCGTTCGGCTCCTTTCACCAACCGTGACGCGGCTTACGCGACGGGGGGAGAGCTCGTTTTTGGGCAAAACGTCAATCAACAGCATGTGAGGAACGCCCACTCCCGCGGAACTCGCAACCCGGATGCACGGGTGAATATGCTGTAGTAAGGTATGTACAGCAGGAAAAAAAAAATATGGGCCAGATCAGCCAGCGGTGCAAATTTAGTTTGTCCTAACTTATGTCATTTAAGTTACGTTGCCCTAAGTTGGTGTCGTAAGTGCCGTATCCACAGCGCATTTGCGTCTAAATTTGCGCCAGCGTAACTTAAATTCAGGGGCGTAAGGCGGGGTTTTTGCAAGTGGGAAGGAAGTGGGCGTGCTTCATTGTAATGAGCCGTGACCCCATGCAAATGAGGCGCCGGCCGTACTGCGCATGCGCGCACGAATCGGGACCTCACTGGGCATGTGCAGAACTGGTCTCGGCGCAATCAGTGAGATAAGTAAAAGGCCAAGTGTACTTAGTTTGAGGATCGCCCTGTGTGTAAAAAGCACCACACACACACACTTCCCTTGCAAAAGTATATCCCATTGTTTCCCTTCCATGAGCAATTTGCTTCTGCTCTGTTTGTTTGTGTGTTGGTAAGTTGTGTTTGTGAGAAAAGTGTTTGAGGAGTTGGAGAGTCTAGTTGTTGTTTGTTTTTGCGAAGTGTCTTTATTTAATTTGTTTGTTAGTGTTTTTGCTGATTGTTTTTTGGTGTTTGTTTTTTGTTTGTTTGTTGGTGCGTGTTTGTTTTTGAATTACTATTAGCTGTGTCCTTGTGTGTTTAGATTTTGGTTAGTTTTTTGTGGTGTATATTTTTGTCTGGTTTTTGGGTGTGTATTGTAGATTGTTTGTCGGGTGTGTTTGTTGTTGCTGGGTGGTGTATGTGATGCCCCCCAAACGCAGGAAGCTTAATTTCACCCTGGGAGAGAAGCAAATTCTTGCTCGGGGCATTGTGAAATATGGGCGATTTCTGCATGGCCCTGAGAGCCAGAACACCACCCCAGCCAGGAGGAGGCAGCTTATTAAAAAAATCACGGACCAGATCAATGCGGCGGGGGGGGGGAGACCAGGACCCTCGCTGGCATACAGAAAAAAATAAATGATCTGAGGAGCGTCGTCCGGAATAAGATGGCAAGGATCGACGCCCATACCAGGGGCACTGGAGGAGGGGGACCCTGCCCAGTCAGACTGACGGAGGAGGAATGGGCAGTGGCCCAGTGTTTCCACCCACAGCAGGTGGTGGGCCTGCCTGGCTATACGTCAGATGTTCCTAGGAGGACAGGTACGTTTTTTTGTTTATTCTCTGTTGATTAGCATGTGTGGGTGGGGGAAGGGAAGATGTGCCAAGTGTGTGGTTCCTCAAACATGTGATTGTTTTGTGTCCTCCACAGATGGCCAGGAGGTTGCAGGCCAGGAGGTTACACGCCAGGAGGTTGCACGCCAGGAGGTTGCAGGCCAGGAGGTTGCAGGCCCATCGGGCCAGGCTGCAGCACCACCCCCAAGACAGGCTGATGATGAGTCCCAAGAAGGGCAGGATTCCCCAGGGGAGGGGATTGGCCAAACCTCCACTCATGAGGAGGTTGAGGGGGAGGAGGTTGAGGGGGAGGAGGATGAGTGGGAGGAGGATGATGAGGGGGAGGAGGACGAAAATATGCAGATTGGCCGGGAAGTCCTCCTGGCCACTGATATAATGACCTTTGAGTCTTCCCCTGAGGCTACCCCTGAGGCTGGCACCAGTCAGGCCACCATCAGGGGTAGCCCCTCCCACTTCTCCCCCAACAGGCCTCCAGTCACCAGGGTCACTCTCTCCCCTCCTCCAGGCCCGCAAGACTCAGCGGCAGCCAGGGGGCCAACCCAGGAGACCGTGGCTGTGGGCGAGCGTCTGTCGGCCAGTGTGGTGAAGGACAATGCCCGGCAGACCCGCACTCTTGGGAAAATACTTGAAAAAATTACGCAGATGGAGCACAGCCAGGGTGAAATGATGGAGGCACTCGGTGATGTGGCCACCAACTCAACGGCGGTCATTACATGTTTGAACGACATACAGACCGCCACAACACGCGTGGCCCATGAGCTGAGTGCCCTGACCCAGGCTGTGCAGGACAATACTAGGTCTGGCCAGGCCAATGTGGCTGCCCTCACTGCCTGTCTCACTCGCATTGCAGGGGCCATGGAGGGCAGGCCAGCAGGGGCGGCTCCTCCTTCCCCAGCTCACCCCCCCCAGGAGGCTCCTCCTTCCCCAGCTCACCCCCCCCAGGAGGCTCCTCCTTCCCCAGCTCACCCCCCCCAATGGACATCCTCCGCGACGGCGTGGCCGTGGCCGTGCCCGTGGCCGTGCCCCTGCCCGTGCCCCTGCCCGTGCCCCTGCCCAGCCAAGGCGTAGCAATCGCCGCCGCTAATTAATTTGCTGGGATACTTTTGTTTTTTTGTTTATGCATTTTTTTTTTTTTATTATTTAATTTGGTCTTCTGTACTTATGATTTGATTTATGTGTGTGAATGATGTGTGAATGTGGGGGGGTGGCATTCCTGAGAAATTAAGGGTGTCACCCTCAGTTTTGGTGGAGTAGGGATCCCCAGGACCAGGGAGAAGTGCAATCCCAAGTTCCTGAATGGTGTATGAATGCACAGTGACATAATTGGAGCCGTGGCGTGGCGTTACTGCTCCCAAGTCCCAAAGGGGGGGGGGGACTTGGATCTAATCCAATTCGATGTGCATGTGATGTGTCTGTGCTAGGAACCACAGTGGTGTGCATTCATGCATTATCATTGTGACTTTATTGATGTGCATTTACAGGGAAAAGATACATTCTTATTGTGACATTAATCATGTACGTTTACTGGGAAAAAATGCCTTCTGCAAGGCGTCTCCTGGCTGCTGTGCCCTCAGTAGACCGGGTAGAGTTGGTTGGGGGGGTATTGCCTGGGTCGGGGGTCAGGTCATCACATAAGTCAATATGCAGTCCCCTTCTGAGGGCAAAGTTGTGGAGTATACAACATGCCCCAATTATTTGGCACACAAAGTCTGGGGAATACAGCAGTGTACCCCCAGACTTATCCAGGCATCTGAAGCGGGACTTCATAAGCCCAAATGTACGTTCAACCACTCCCCGGGTACGTATGTGCGCCTGGTTGTAGCGTTGTTCTCCAGGGGTTTGGGGGTTCCTGAATGGGGTCATCATGTGAGGTCCCAAGGCATATCCTGAGTCACCTGTAAGGGAAAAGACAGGAGGATATTAGTCATGCATGTGCCCCTTGTGATGTCAGCATCATGGGGGGGACATACCTGACACACATGTCACTCACCAATCAGCCAGCTGTCTCCATACATGTTCTGGTCCAAATCTCTGGAGATCTGTGTTTGCCTGAAAATATAGCTGTCATGGCAGGATCCCGGAAATTTAGCACAGACGTGCCAGATGAGGCCATGGGCATCTACGATCACCTGCACATTTATGGAATGCCAGCCTTTACGATTCCGGAATATGTGCTCAGTATCATGGGGTGGTTGTAGTGCCACATGGGTACAATCAATGGCCCCGATGGTGCGTGGAAATCTGGCAATGTGATAGAAGTCTGTCATGGTCTTTAAACGCTGGTCCTCCTGGGTGGGTTTTTGAAATTGATTTCCCATGCGCCGCAGGATTGCAGGGACCACTTGGTGCACACACCTGCTGATGGAGGATTGTGCCATCCCAGCCACGCCTCCACTTGTGCGTTGGAAAGAGCCAGTGGCAAGAAAATGCAAAGTTGCCAGTACTTTGGTGAGTGGCTGCAGTGCATGGGAGCGTTGTGTTGGGCTGGTAAGATCATCCTGAAGTATTGTTGTTAATTCCAGGATGGCCTCACGGGTAAATCTGTAGTTGCGGAATACTTCAGAAGCAGGCATGCCAAACAAATCTTGGCGTGGGCGGTATACCCTCTCCTGTGCCCTCCTCCTCCTCCTCTGTGCCCTCCTCCTTCTTTGTGCCTCTATAGACACTAATGCAGCTAGGATCATTGATGGTCCTGGCATTTTGGCAGACAGATTTTAGTCCTGAAAGTGTGTGTGTGCTGAGCTCTTCCTCAATGGTGTTGCTTCAGCAGACATTCAGACGGCATGTGTAAAATTAGGGCTGCTTTTATAAAGTGTAAATTCCCACCGGGAAACTAACAGGTGCGCACAGGGCGTAATCTACGGCGCACACACTTAATTCTGTGGATCGCCCTATCTCCCTCATTTGCATCTTTGCCTATCAAATAAAGCGGCGTGCCTAGCGTAATTTGCGCCCGAGAATGCGCCGGTGTAATTATTTTAGGTAGGACGGAAAAGCCGGAATTTCAGGCGCTTCTCGTTTTGAGGATCGGGCGCAAAGATACACGCCGTGTAAATTTAGAAAAATCGAGTTAAGTTGGCGTATCTCTTTTGTGGATCTGGCCCTAAGTGCCTTAATCGTGATGGAATGTGGGGGGGGGGGCAGTGGAATAAAAAAAAGTTGTTTTTAAGGGGGAACCACCGCTTTAACTATTATGTCTCTATACCCTGTAAACAGTCATTTCAGCAAAAAATAAAAAAAAATATTTTACAACTCCTTTATAAAAAAAAAAAACAGAGTGACAGAGTGAGAACCGGAATCTGTGTATGTAAACACACAGATCATGGGGCCAGATCCTCAGCCAGCGGTGCAAATTTAGTTTGTCCTAACTTATGTCATTTAAGTTACGTTGCCCTAAGTTGGTGTCGTAAGTGCCGTATCCACAGTGCATTTGCGTCTAAATTTGCGCCAGCGTAACTTAAATTCAGAGGCGTAAGGCAGGGTTTTTGCAAGTGGGAAGAAAGTGGGCGTGCTTCATTGTAATGAGCCGTGACCCCATGCAAATGAGGCGCCGGCCGTACTGCGCATGCGCGCACGATTCGGGACCTCACTGGGCATGTGCAGAACTGGTCTCGGCGCAATCAGTGAGATAGGTAAAAGGCCAAGTGTACTTAGTTTGAGGATCGCCCTGTGTGTAAAAAGCACCACACACACACACTTCCCTTGCAAAAGTATATCCCATTGTTCCCCTTCCATGAGAAATTTGCTTCTGCTCTGTTTGTTTGTGTGTTGGTAAGTTGTGTTTGTGAGAAAAGTGTTTGAGGAGTTGGAGAGTCTAGTTGTTGTTTGTTTTTGCGAAGTGTCTTTATTTAATTTGTTTGTTAGTGTTTTTGCTGATTGTTTTTTGGTGTTTGTTTTTTGTTTGTTTGTTGGTGCGTGTTTGTTTTTGAATTACTATTAGCTGTGTCCTTGTGTGTTTAGATTTTGGTTAGTTTTTTGTGGTATATATTTTTGTCAGGTTTTTGGGTGTGTATTGTAGATTGTTTGTCGGGTGTGTTTGTTGTTGCTGGGTGGTGTATGTGATGCCCCCCAAACGCAGGAAGCTTAATTTCACCCTGGGAGAGAAGCAAATTCTTGCTCGGGGCATTGTGAAATATGGGCGATTTCTGCATGGCCCTGAGAGCCAGAACACCACCCCGGCCAGGAGGAGGCAGCTTATAAAAAAAATCACCGACCAGATCAATGCGGCGGGGGGGGGGGGGGGAGACCAGGACCCCCGCTGGCATACAGAAAAAAATAAATGATCTGAGGAGCGTCGTCCGGAATAAGATGGCAAGGATCGACGCCCATACCAGGGGCACTGGAGGAGGGGGACCCTGCCCAGTCAGACTGACGGAGGAGGAATGGGCAGTGGCCCAGTGTTTCCACCCACAGCAGGTGGTGGGCCTGCCTGGCTATACGTCAGATGTTCCTAGGAGGACAGGTAGGTTTTTTTGTTTATTCTCTGTTGATTAGCATGTGTGGGTGGGGGAAGGGAAGATGTGCCAAGTGTGTGGTTCCTCAAACATGTGATTGTTTTGTGTCCTCCACAGATGGCCAGGAGGTTGCAGGCCAGGAGGTTACACGCCAGGAGGTTGCAGGCCAGGAGGTTGCAGGCCCATCGGGCCAGGCTGCAGCACCACCCCCAAGACAGGCTGATGATGAGTCCCAAGAAGGGCAGGATTCCCCAGGGGAGGGGATTGGCCAAACCTCCACTCATGAGGAGGTTGAGGGGGAGGAGGATGATGAGGGGGAGGAGGACGAAAATATGCAGATTGGCTGGGAAGTCCTCCTGGCCACTGATATGATGACCTTTGAGTCTTCCCCTGAGGCTACCCCTGAGGCTGGCACCAGTCAGGCCACCATCAGGGGTAGCCCCTCCCACTTCTCCCCCAACAGGCCTCCAGTCACCAGGGTCACTCTCTCCCCTCCTCCAGGCCCGCAAGACTCAGCAGCAGCCAGGGGGCCAACCCAGGAGACCGTGGCTGTGGGCGAGCGTCTGTCGGCCAGTGTGGTGAAGGACAATGCCCGGCAGACCCGCACTCTTGGGAAAATACTTGAAAAAATTACGCAGATGGAGCACAGCCAGGGTGAAATGATGGAGGCACTCGGTGATGTGGCCACCAACTCAACGGCGGTCATTACATGTTTGAACGACATACAGACCGCCACAACACGCGTGGCCCATGAGCTGAGTGCCCTGACCCAGGCTGTGAAGGACAATACTAGGTCTGGCCAGGCCAATGCGGCTGCCCTCACTGCCTGTCTCACTCGCATTGCAGGGGCCATGGAGGGCAGGCCAGCAGGGGCGGCTCCTCTTTCCCCAGCTCACCCCCCCCAGGAGGCTCCTCCTTCCCCAGCTCACCCCCCCCAGGAGGCTCCTCCTTCCCCAGCTCACCCCCCCAGGAGGCTCCTCCTTCCCCAGCTCACCCCCCCCCCAATGGACATCCTCCGCGACGGCGTGGCCGTGCCCGTGCCCGTGGCCGTGCCCCTGCCCGTGCCCCTGCCCGTGCCCCTGCCCGTGCCCCTGCCCAGCCAAGGCGTATCAATCGCCGCCGCTAATTAATTAGCTGGGATACTTTTGTTTTTTTGTTTATGCATTTTTTTTTTTTATTATTTAATTTGGTCTTCTGTACTTATGATTTGATTTATGTGTGTGAATGATGTGTGAATGTGGGGGGGTGGCATTCCTGAGAAATTAAGGGTGTCACCCTCAGTTTTGGTGGAGTAGGGATCCCCAGGACCAGGGAGAAGTGCAATCCCAGGTTCCTGAATGGTGTATGAATGCACAGTGACATAATTGGAGCCGTGGCGTGGTGTTACTGCTCCCAAGTCCCAAAGGGGGGGGGGACTTGGATCTAATCCAATTCGATGTGCATGTGATGTGTCTGTGCTAGGAACCACAGTGGTGTGCATTCATGCATTATCATTGTGACTTTATTGATGTGCATTTACAGGGAAAAGATACATTCTTATTGTGACATTAATCATGTACGTTTACTGGGAAAAAATGCCTTCTGCAAGGCGTCTCCTGGCTGCTGTGCCCTCAGCAGACCGGGTAGAGTTGGTTGGGGGGGTATTGCCTGGGTCAGGGGTCAGGTCATCACATAAGTCAATATGCAGTCCCCTTCTGAGGGCAAAGTTGTGGAGTATACAACATGCCCCAATTATTTGGCACACAAAGTCAGGGGAATACAGCAGTGTACCCCCAGACTTATCCAGGCATCTGAAGCGGGACTTCATAAGCCCAAATGTACGTTCAACCACTCCCCGGGTACGTATGTGCGCCTGGTTGTAGCGTTGCTCTCCTGGGGTTTGGGGGTTCCTGAATGGGGTCATCATGTGAGGTCCCAAGGCATATCCTGAGTCACCTGTAAGGGAAAAGACAGGAGGATATTAGTCATGCATGTGCCCCTTGTGATGTCAGCATCATGGGGGGGACATACCTGACACACATGTCACTCACCAATCAGCCAGCTGTCTCCATACATGTTCTGGTCCAAATCTCTGGAGATCTGGGTCTGCCGGTAAATATAACTATCATGGCAGGATCCCGGAAATTTAGCACAGACGTGCCAGATGAGGCCATGGGCATCTACGATCACTTGCACATTTATGGAATGCCAGCCTTTACGATTCCGGAACATGTGCTCAGTATCATGGGGTGGTTGTAGTGCCACATGGGTACAATCAATGGCCCCGATGGTGCGTGGAAATCTGGCAATGTGATAGAAGTCTGTCATGGTCTTTAAACGCTGATCCTCCTGGGTGGGTTTTTGAAACTGATTTCCCATGCGCCGCAGGATTGCAGGGACCACTTGGTGCACACACCTGCTGATGGAGGATTGTGCCATCCCAGCCACGCCTCCACTTGTGCGTTGGAATGAGCCAGTGGCAAGAAAATGCAAAGTTGCCAGTACTTTGGTGAGTGGCTGCAGTGCATGGGAGCGTTGTGTTGGGCTGGTAAGATCATCCTGAAGTATTGTTGTTAATTCCAGGATGGCCTCACGGGTAAATCTGTAGTTGCGGAATACTTCAGAAGCAGGCATGCCAAACAAATCTTGGCGTGGGCGGTATACCCTCTCCTGTGCCCTCCTCCTCCTCCTCTGTGCCCTCCTCCTTCTTTGTGCCTCTATAGACACTAATGCAGCTAGGATCATTGATGGTCCTGGCATTTTGGCAGAGAGATTTTAGTCCTGAAAGTGTGTGTGTGCTGAGCTCTTCAGCAATGGTGTTGCTTCAGCAGACATTCAGACGGCATGTGTAAAATTAGGGCTGCTTTTATAAAGTGTAAATTCCCACCGGGAAACTAACAGGTGCGCACAGGGCGTAATCTACGGCGCACACACTTAATTCTGTGGATCGCCCTATCTCCCTCATTTGCATCTTTGCCTATCAAATAAAGCGGCGTGCCTAGCGTAATTTGCGCCCGAGAATGCGCCGGTGTAATTATTTTAGGTAGGACGGAAAAGCCGGAATTTCAGGCGCTTCTCGTTTTGAGGATCGGGCGCAAAGATACACGCCGTGTAAAATTAGAAAAATCAAGTTAAGTCGGCGTATCTCTTTTGTGGATCTGGCCCATGGTTCTTTTAGGGGAGAGGAGACTGATCTTGTGTTCATACAATGTATGAACATCGATCTCTCTCTTCCCCTAGTTAGTCCCATCCCCCCTACAGTTAGAAAACAGTGAGGGACCACAGTTATCCCCTTGATTGCCCCCTAGTGTTAACCCCTTCCCTGCCAGTGACATTTATACAGTAATCAGTGCATTTACACTAATTGCTGTATAATTGTCAATGGTCCCAAATGTGTCAAAAGTGTCCGATTGTGTCTGCCGCAATATCGCAGTGCCGATAAAAATTGCAGATCGCAGCCATTACTAGTAAAAAATAATAATAAAAATGCCATAAATCTTTCACCTATTTTGTAGATGCTATAACTTTTGCACAAACCAATTAATATACGCTTATTGCAATTGGCCTGGATTCAAGAAGCAATTGCGCCTGTGTAACCATAAGTTACACAGCGCAATTGCTTACTTGACCCGGCGTAACGAATGCTCCTGATTCAGGAACCTCGTTGCGCCGACTGCAGCCTAAGATCTGCGCGGCATAAGGCTCTTATGCCCGCATATCTTAGGCTGCATTCTTGCGATGGCCGCTAGGTGGCGTTCCCATCGTGCTCAGCGTATAGTATGCAAATTGCATACTAACGCCGATTCACAACGTTGCGCGAGCCCTGCGTACGCTATTAGCAGGCGCAGCCAATGTTACATATACCCGTCGTTCCCGCGTCGCGAAATTTGAAATTTACGTACTTTGCGTAAGTGTTTCGTGAATGGCGCTGGACGCCATTCACGTTCACTTTGAAGCAAATGACGTCCTTGCGACGTCATTTGCCGCAATGCACGTCGGGAAAGTTTCCCGACGGAGCATGCGCTCTACGATCGGCGCGCCTAATTTAAATGATTCCCGCCCCCTACGGGATCATTTAAATTGCGCGCGCTTACGCCGGGCATTTTGCCAGCGCGCCCGCGCAATTTACGGAGCTACTGCTCCGTGAATCAAGGGCAGCGCAGTAAATTTGCGGGGGCGCAGGGCAAAAACGTTGCCCTGCGCCTCCGTAAAATATGCGCAATTCTATCTGAATCCAGCCCATTGTGTTTACCAAAAATATGTAGAAGAATACATATGGGATATTTATTATAGCAAAAAGTAAAAGATATTGTGTTTTTTTCAAAATGTAGCTCTTCTTTTGTTTAAAGCACAAAAAATAAAAACCGCAGAGGTGATCAAATACCACCAAAAGAAAGCTCAATTTGTGGGGAAAAAAAGACGTCAATTTTGTTTGGGTACATCGTCGCACGTCAGTTAAAGCGACGCAGTACTGTATCGCAAAAAAATTACCTGGTCATTGAGCAGTCAAATCTTCCTGAAGTGTTTAACCACTTCCCGACCGCCGCATGTAGATATATGTCGGCAGAATGGCACGTACAGGCACATTGGCGTACCTGTACGTCCCTGCCTAGACGTGGGTCGGGGGTCCGATCGGGACCCCCCCCCCCCGCTACATGCGGCGGTCGGATTCCCGCGGGGAGCGATCCGGGACGACGGCGCGGCTATTCGTTTATAGCCGCTCCGTCGCTATCGCTCCCCGGGGCTGAAGAACGGGGAGAGCCGTATGTAAACACGGCTTCCCCGTGCTTCACTGTGGCGCTGCATCGATCGAGTGATCCCTTTTATAGGGAGACTCAATCGATGATGTCAGTCCTACAGCCACACCCCCCTACAGTTGTAAACACACACTAGGTGTACACTAAATCCTACAGCGCCCCCTGTGGTTAACTCCCAAACTGCAACTGTCATTTTCACAATAAAGAAGGCAATTTAAATGCATTTTTTTGCTGTGAAAATGACAATGGCCCCAAAAATGTGTCAAAATTGTCCGAAGTGTCCGCCATATTGTCGCAGTCACGAAAAAAAACGCTAATCACCGCCATTAGTAGTAAAAAAATAATTAATAAAAATGCAATAAAACTATCCCCTATTTTGTAAATGCTATAAATTTTGCGCAAACCAATCGATAAACGCTTATTGCGATTTTTTTTACCAAAAATAGGTAGAAGAATACGTATCGGCCTAAACTGAGGAAATTTTTTTTTTTATATATGTTTTTGGGGGATATTTATTATAGCAAAAAGTAAAAAATATTGCATTTTTTTCAAAATTGTTGCTCTGTTTTTGTTTATAGCGCAAAAAATAAAAACCGCAAATACCACCAAAAGAACGCTCTATTTGTGGGGAAAAAAGGAAGCCAATTTTGTTTGGGAGCCACGTCGCACGACCGCGCAATTGTCTGTTAAAGCGACGCAGTGCCGAATTGTAAAAACCCCTTGGGTCATGTAGCAGCATATTGGTCCGGTCCTTAAGTGGTTAAATTACCAAATGGATGATGATTTTTTGTCAGTGTCAAGCTTTACCAAAAATGTTTTACTAGCCAAAGCAGATATAAAGTCATCTTTTAGGCTACTCTCATTAATCATCTGTGTTTTAATTCTTCTATTTTATTACGTTTATTACATTCTTTTTCTTTGATATATGCCACCTTATTGTATGTTCCCTATCTTGTTTTGGAAGGGTTTTCCGCTTTTATTGAATAGGTAATCACAGTAGAGTTAGATTCCTCTAATCATTTATTATTTAAGTGATTTATTTATTTAAGTGATTTTCTTTTCATGGGTGCAGTTTGTTCTTGAATTTTGCAGTTTTTTTTTTTTTTTAATAAACATTTTATTGAAAGTTTTCAACAATACAGCAATATCCAAAACATATACATGTCAGTCATATTTCAAATGAAATCTTATCAGGAACTTATGGTATTTAAGTAATCATTACAGAAAATTATGTCATATAAGTTAAGTCAATGACAATGGTATCTTATACATGGGTCAAGTCCTAGTAACAAGAGTTCAGTTTGTGAATATTGAAGCACACATTGACAGGCGAGTATGAAACACCGTAGCTCCGAGCTGAGCATTCGTGACAGGAGCCCACCTCTGCCCTACCCACCCCTTAACGGGGACATTCTGTGGGCAGCGCAGAGCAGGGATGGGAAAGAAGAAGGAGAAGAAAAAAAAAAGGGAGTGAAGGAGGTACCTAGCTAATAAATCTATGGGAGGATGCAATCTCTAGTGTCATGTTTAAGTTTTTCCTAAGTACCAGATGGTACTTGTGTAGGGGGGTTTCTATATTGTGTCCAGCAAGACCATGTTTGTCTGTACTTCTCGTGTGTGTCTTTAGTTTGGTGGATAAGGCGTTCCATCTCCTCTATTTTGTCAGCCCGTACATGCCAGTCTTCAATTGTCGGGATGGTTTTAGACTTCCAGTATAAAGGAATGCATTGAGTGGCTGCATTTATAAGGTGGAATGTTAGTGATTTCCGGTATTGTTGTCTTGGGATGGGGGTATGATGAAGCAGGAATTGCGCTGGGGTAAGGCTTATAAATATTGTAGTTAGTTGCACAATGTGTTCATGTACCTCTTTCCAAAATTGGACTAGTGAAGGACAGTCCCACCAGATGTGCAGAAACGAGCCTTCCGCCCCATCACACCTCCAACAAGACGAGGTCACCGTCGGGAAAATTTTGTGAAGTTTCTCAGGTGTTCGGTACCACCTAGTACAAAGCTTATATCGATTCTCTTGTGCTGAGACATTGATAGATCCTTTGTGTGTGTGTTCCCAGATATTGTCCCAGTCCTCGTCAGATAAGGACATAGAGAGATCCTTGTCCCAAGCTGAGCGAGTATTTGAGGAAGGAGCTGACTCCGGTATCAATAGTGAGTGTAAAGTGGAGATCAAATGGCGCCTTGGTTCTTCCCCAGTGCATATTTGTTCTAAGGGCGTGAGATCTCTGCACCATTTCCGATGTGTCTGGGTTGGACCTAGAAAGTGTTTGATTTGAAGATATTTGAATACGGACATGTTCACTTGGGGGAGCGAAATAGTTAGATCTGGGTAAGCTAATAATTCACCATTGTGGAAAAATTGCTGAGCTCGAATGGCCTGGGATTTGGGGTCTATCACAGGATGTTTGTAAGATAAATTCGGAAGAAAATCTGGGTTGTGAGATAAAGGTGTCAACGGGCCCGGTGAGGGGGTTAATTTTAGGGAGCGACATATCACCTTAAAGTTTTGGAGTGTAGGACCTATTAAAGGGTGGTTCAGACAGTCTGTAGGAATCGAGCGCTGTTCAATCCATGGCAAATGGGTAATCGGGAAAGAAAGGAATGCGTTTTCCAAAGCAATCCAATCCTTGTTGCCTCTGTGGAGATGCCAATCTACAAGTCTAGTGAGTAGACAAGCTTTGTGGTATAGGGCTAGGTCCGGTATACCCAGACCCCCCCTGTGTTTTGGTTGAATCAGTTTAGACCAGCTCAATCTAGGTGCTTGGCCTGCCCAAAGGAATGTTCTGCAATGTTTTTTGAAGGTCGTAAAGAAGGTTTGAGGGATCATGATCGGGACCGCCTGAAGAAGGTATAGAACCCTCGGAAGGATATTCATTTTGAGAATTGCTGATCTGCCAAACCAAGAAAATCTACCCTTGTTCCAGTCTAATAGGTCTGATTTGATGGTTGAAAGATTTGGTAGAAAATTTAGTGCAAATAACTTACTTAGATCTTTAGGGATCTTAATGCCCAAATATGTAATGTAGTCAGATTCCCATTTGAAGGGGAAGTTTAGTTTACATAAGTCAACTACAGGGGTTGGCAGGGAGATATTCAGAGCTAGCGATTTGTCAAAATTAATTTGCAGATTTGATAGAGTGTTGAAAAGTTTAAAATCAATCAAAAGATTAGGGATTGTGGTTATCGGATCCGAAAGGAACAGCAAGACATCGTCTGCATAAGCTGCTGTTTTGTATTGCTTTCCCCGGATCTCGACACCCTTGATGGCATCATTTGCCCGAAGTTTTCTGAGAAAGGGTTCCATCGTGAGAATGAAAATAAGGGGAGATAAAGGGCAACCCTGACGGGTTCCATTAGATATGGAGAAGGCGTCCGATAGGTGGCCATTGACCCTAACCCGGGCAGTGGGGCCAGAGTACAGTAATTGGATCATTTGGATAAGACGTGGTGGCAAGCCCATTTTGTCTAAGACCGCCAGCATGAAATCCCAGGCCACTCTATCGAACGCCTTCTCAGCATCCAGTGATAAAAAGAAACCATTTGTTTTTTTTGAGGAGGACAGCCAATAGTGTATGTTGAGAGCTTTGATGGTATTGTCCCTGGCCTCTCTGCCGGGGACAAAGCCTACTTGATCGGTTGTGATAAATTTGGGGAGTAGTGGAAGAATACGGTTGGAGAGTATTTTGGCATACAGTTTGACGTCAACGTTTAGTAACGAAATCGGTCTATAGTTAGAGACAAGTGTGGCATCTTTACCTGGCTTGGGAATCGGGGCTATATGGGCCTCTAAGAAATCTTTGGCGCGTAAAGGGGAATCCGGGAGGGTGTTAAAGGAGGACAGGAAGTTGGGGATTAATATATCCGAAAAGGCCTTGTAGTAGCTAGCTGGCAGACCATCTGGACCGGGGCTTTTCCCCGGTTTAAGTTGGGATAATGCTATTGTGACTTCTTCAGTGGTGATTGGGGAGCCCAGGTCCGCAACGTCTTCAGGGACTGTATATGAAGGGCAGAATTCCGATAGGAATTCCACTATCAAGGTCTTCCTGTCAGGCTCTGCGATCGGCTGACGTGAATTCTGTAGGTTGTATAAGCCCGATAAGTATTTTACAAAATGGTCTGCAATTCCATTGTTCGTAACAATAGATTCCCCAGAGGTGTCAGTAACATTATTGATGGTGTGTGATGCTCTTTTTTTTTTGTAAAGCCGCTGCCAATAGTTTGCCTGATTTGTTCCCATATTCATAGAAAAGTTTGCTGGTAAGCATATGTCTGCGGGCAAGCCTTTTCTTAACCACTTAAGCCCCGGACCAATATGCAGCCTAAAGACCAAAGGTGTTTTTACAGTTCGGGACTGCGTCGCTTTAACAGACAATTGCGCGGTCGTGCGACGTGGCTCCCACACAAAATTGGCGTCCTTTTTTCCCCACAAATAGAGCTTTCTTTTGGTGGTATTTGATCACATCTGCGGTTTTTAGTTTTTGCGCTATAAACAAAAATAGAGCGACAATTTTGAAAAAAAAGCAATATTTTTTACTTTTTGCTGTAATAAATATCCCCCAAAAACATATATAAAAACATTTTTTTTCCTCAGTTTAGGCCGATACGTATTCTTCTTCCTATTTTTAGTAAAAAAAATCGCAATAAGCGTTTATCGATTGGTTTGCGCAAAATTTATAGTGTTTACAAAATAGGGGATAGTTTTATTGCATTTTTATTTTTTATTTTTTTTTTACTACTAATGGCGGCGATCAGCAATTTTTTTCATGACTGCGACATTATGGCGGACACTTCGGACAATTTTGACACATTTTTGGGACCATTGTCATTTTCACAGCAAAAAATGCATTTAAATTGCATTCTTTATTGTGAAAATGACAGTTGCAGTTTGGGAGTTAACCACAGGTGGCGCTGTAGGAGTTAGGGTGCACCTAGTATGTGTTTACAACTGTTTGGGGGTGTGGCTGTAGGAATGACGTCATCGATCGTGTCTTCCCTATAAAGGGAATGACGCGATCGATGCGCCGCCATAGTGAAGGACGGGGAAGCCGTGTTTACACACGGCTCTCCTCGTTCTTCAGCTCCGGGGAGCGATCGCGACGGAGCGGCTATAAACAAATAGCCGCGCCGTGGTCCCGGATCGCTCCCCGAGCGGACCCGACCTCCGCATGTAGCGGGGGGGTCCCGATCGGACCCCCCACCCGCTAATAGGCGAGGACGTACCTATACGCCCATGTGCCTGTACGTGCCATATTGTGGACGTATATGTACATGGGCTGGTCCTTAAGTGGTTAATTTCCCCCAGGAGCTCTTCACAGGCTTTTACTAAATCTTCGTGTGTTTGGGTAGCTAACGTTCGCTTGTGTATAAGTTCCAGGGTTTTGACCTTGTTTGACAATTCTAGAATACGCGCTTTTCGCAACTTGGCTCGTTTGGCCATGATTGAAATGAAGTGTCCTCGCACCACGCATTTATGAGCGGCCCAGACCAATGGAGCAGAAGTGTCTTCAGATATGTTTTCAGAGAAATAGTTTGAAAGAACCTTAGATATATCAGTGATGTTATTATTGTCCATTAAAATGGAGTTGTCCAGTCTCCAAATGTACGATCTGGGGCGGCTAACAGGTAACGAGAGCAGAATCGTGATCGGGTGATGGTCTGACAACAGCATTGGGTCAATTGTGGCATTAACTAGGGAGGTAAGGTCAGTTTGTGTGAGAAAGAAGTGGTCTATTCGTGAGTATTTTTTTTGGAGTGGTGAGAAATATGTAAAATCTTTCACATTAGGGTGAAGGGTTCTCCATGTGTCGTGTAGGGTCAAGGTAGAGAGGGTGGTTTTGATAGCTTTTAGCGCACTAAATTTTAAACAGGTGGAGCCATTGGATGTGTCAAGATCTGGTTGTAAGGGAACATTAAAATCCCCGCCTAAAATAAGGGTACCCCTCTGGAAAGACGTTAGTTGATAAAGGGTTGACCGAAAGAAGGTTACTTGTTTCGTGTTGGGAGCGTATATATTGGCTATCGTGTACATCGCGTTATGTATGGTACCTCGTAGGAATATATATCTTCCCAGAGGGTCTATCTGTGTTTCTATGACTTGAAAAGGACAGTGTCGAGAAATTAAAATCGATACTCCTTTAGACTTCGCTTCGCTATTAGGGGCATGAAATACTAGCGGAAAGTTCTTGTCAGTTAATTTGGGAATTACATCTGCTCGAAAATGCGTCTCTTGGATTAATGCTATGTGAACTTTTTCTCTTTGTAGCGAGAAGAGTAAGCGTGAACGTTTCTCGGGAGTATTCAGTCCCCTAATGTTTAAGGAGTATAGTTTAATTTGACTTAAAGGTCCCCCCCTCTGTGAGATGGGTGAGGGAGATGATACCGGAGTCATGTCTGTAAGGTATTGGTCTGAAAAGTGAGAAAAAGGGATTGGGATGTGGGGAGGCCGGGATGTAAATAATATAAGTTTCGTAAAAAGTTAACCAAATAAGGAGCAATATTAATAGAATGGGCCAACAGGCCTGTAATTTCTAGTTACCGATTAAGTGGTGGGGATATTCCACTCACTTTTTATTTACAAAGGGTAATCGGAAAAGTACGGTGGATGCCAGACCCCCAGGACCTTAAAAGAGTCCCAGAAGCACCAGAGCACCACCGTAGTGGGGTTGACCAGGACCAGCAGAGGCCAGTGAAATATTAATAATTATTCTATAGCTATAAAACCAAAACTATGTTTCTTAACAGGCCAAAAAATTTAACCAATTTCGCCACGTCACCCCAGAAATGATTCAGGCTGAGAGGAGACAGGATGCCTATTAGAAATGCACCAGATGCCAATTATGCCAGTTGAGGTAAAGTGGGTACGACCAACTGGTTAAATTAGAATGGTAAGCAATCTCTCAGTGTGAATCTTACATTTCTATAAATTCTAAAAAATGTACTACTTCTTAATAAAGCAGATAAAAGGAGAAACTAATCAACTAATTAAACAGATACTATAAATTCACTATTAAAACAATTATTAGTATTCTCATTTTTTGGGCCTTGACCAATAATGCTTGGTGACTTCCCATAAGGGGAGAGTATTGGTGACAAGGGTGTACTGCCTCAAAAAAAAAAAAAAAAAAAAAAACTCGGTCAGGACCTTTTACCTGCTACCTTAATTAATCATGGATGTCGAGGCCCCATCAGAGTCTTATAAGGTAGAAGTGTGAATAGAGAGTCTACTATATTCTTGTGTTACACCTGTGAGAACATAGCTGTATTAGGTAGTAGGAATGGGGGAAGAGTCTTGTAATCGTACTACCCCAAGTATGGAGGTCATCAAAGAGTTATCAGGTAACCCCGGAATCCAGAAACCGCAATCAGGGGTATCAGTCTCTGTGATCATCAAGAGCTAGGTGGTGCCGATATACCAAGGTTGGTCAGGGGGAGTTGGTTAGCCCTGTATCTGGGGCAAGCTGGGGGGGCAGTGTTCTTTTGGTCGAGTAGCCTCTTTGGTGCATGCAAAACAGTCTCTGAGGTCTGCAGGTTTCTACTGTTGACCACAAGGGGAGGCTTATTCGGTCATGCATAAAGACATCAATCAGCAATGGAACTTGTTTAGGTGATCAAGTAGCCTTTTTCTTGAAGAACACGGAACAAAGAAGAAAAAAAAAAAAAAAGGAAGTACCTCAAACAGGATGTGATGAAACTTTCAAGGTTTGATAGGTATATGAACCTATGTCTGACCATTCACTCGATGTGATCTCTTCTAGCCCTTCTGGCTACCGGTGGGGTCATTTGGTCTTGCTCCCTTCCTGCTCCGGGGGAGTTCTGGGGGAGTCTTGAGTTGGAGGGGGATCTTGTCCTGCGAAACCTGGTAGCTTGGGTTTCCATAGGTGTTTCGGGTGGTTTCCCCCTCCTCCCGACCGAACGGCGGTAAGGTGCATACCAGTCAGGCACTGAGATTGGGGGCAAGCCCAGTGTTTCGCAAAATCTAGGTAGGTCTTCTGGAACTCTCAAAGAGGCATTGCGACCTTGGTTGGTGGCCGACAGACAGAAGGGGAATTTCCATTTATACCTAATATCTCTGGACCGTAAGGCTTCCAATAGAGGTTTAAGATCGCGCCTGTGTTGCAGAGTGATTCCTGACAGATCTTGGTATAATTGGACAGAGGTTTCCCCGCAATACAATCTCTGTCCCCTGGCTTTGTTCAAAATTTCTTCTTTTAATTTGAAGTCTGACATACAACATATTATATCCCTTGGGGGATCTGTATCTCTACCTCTTGGGCGCAAAGCACGGTGTATTCTCTCAAAGTCAATGAAGGTTTGTGGGGGTTTACCTACAATGGAGTTGAATAGGGTAGTAACTTCTCTTTGGATCTGGTCACCCTCAATTATTTCAGGCACTCCTCTCACACGAAGGTTCCGGCGTCTTCCTCTGTTGTCTAAATCTTCCAGCTGTCGATTAACTTCCCTCAGTTGGAGGGTATGGTCATCTATCTTTCTGGTAGATTTTTGGAGAATTACTTCGTGTTCATCCGTTATCTGTTCAGTGGCTGACACCCTGTCAGAGAGGGAGCGCAGGTCTATACGAAGTTCTGCTATCGCGGCAGCTAGAGTGTCTTTGATATCTGCAGCTACTGCTCTTAAGTCCAGTATATTAATCTGTGGCAACCCGGCACTCCCAGTATCCTCCATACCTCTTAGTGTCTGAGGGGATATTTCTGGTTCAGGAGCTGTCAGCACTATATCTATGGGTGCTTGCGGGGGGGCTGAAAGTGAGCTATGATTTGAGCCCCGGTGGGTAGATGCCCTGTTCCCTCGGGGATTGCGAGGCTGAACAGTAGTATTATGCCCTGCTATTCCGGTGTTTTCTCTGGGGGACCGGGAGCGGGAGGTCGAGGAATGGCGGGAAGAGGTTCCCATACTAACCGGTACCAATACTAGAATACTTATGCAGTTTATGCGCTCTTGTTGTATAGAGATTGTGTTACGTTCTTGGGGAGCCTGGTGGAACAGAAAAGGGGGGCAAGAGGGTGCCTCTGAGAGGATCAATATGGCCGCCGACACAGGATATGGGCCGTATTTGCTGCCTTCAGTGCAGATTTTGCCGGGCACAGTATGCCACAAAAGTCTCTCCAGGCTACTCGGTCCTCAGCTCATAGGGTGGTGGGGTATTGAGTAGAGAGGGGGATTGTAACTGACCTCTAGGAGCTGCCACAGAGAGGACCAAGATGGCCGCCGATACTGGAGATGTGTGAGGCTAGTGTCCTGTCAGGCTGCTGCTGGAAGGTGAGGAGTGCCTTGGTGATGTCCTCGGGCTGTCCACTCTCTGTTCCATTAGGTGGAGGGATGTACAGGAGCAGGGGAGCTCGTAAATCTCCGCCGGGAGCCGTCACTGGAGGGGACCAAGATGGCCGCCGACGCTGAATAGAGGCCGGATTCGCGGCACTTCAGGGGAATTTTGCAGGGTATGGAGTACCTCAGCGGTGTCTCCGGGTTGCCTTGTCTCCGGTCCGGCGGGCGGTGGGGTGTTGAGGAGCAAGGGGAGTCCCGTACAGCCGCAGAAAGTTATCCCCGAGAGGACCAAGATGGCCGCGACTAGGCCGAAGCCGCGGTCTTTCCTAGTGAGCTTCCCCCGGCTTCAGCACTCGTACTCGCGGCGGTCTCGGGCAGCGTTTTTTTTTTTTCCTAGGTAACTTCACTGCAGGCAGGGATGGTCTATGTAGCTAGTGGGGAAGTTTGTGGACGGAAATGGAGTGTTATTCTGTCACATAAGCCATTGTGCTTGTCTGAGGTGACAGGAGCTAAGGATTTAGTCGTCCATCTTCCCTGCTGGTCCGGCCACGCCCCCTCCGAATTTTGCAGTTTGATTTGTATATTTTATGTCTCAGGATAAAAAAGCCTAGCTTAGTACTTGCATCCACTTCTAATGCATTACAATTGATAAATAATTAGGCTCTGTTTTGAAAAAAATAAATATGTTAAAAATATTACTTTCTTTTATTAACAATACAATGATCACACATAAAAACTGGAATGTCTTCTAGGCCGTTAAATTTTCAACACTATTAGGTGTTATAACCAGGGAACATGTGGGAACGAAGTTCCTGCACTTTTTTCACAGCAGGAACGCAGTTCCCTTTGCAGGACTAGAGCAGCCGAGAGCAGCCGAGCCGCCTGAGCCGATCCTTCACTAAGCGGCGATGCCCAGCTCAAGTTACTGGCAGGTGAACCTTAGTAATCCTTTATGTTACAGGCAGGGCTCAAGTCCTGCGGGAACGCGTGGGAACGGAGTTCCTGCACTTTTTCCACAGCAGGAACTCAGTTCCCTTTGCAGGACTAGAGCAGCCAAGAGCAGCCAAGCAGCCCGAGCCAATCCTTCACTAAGCGGCGATGCCCAGCTCGAGTCACTGTCAGGGGCAGGAAAACCTTAGTAATCCTTAATGTTACTAGCCGCTTCCTGTATATGGATTCATCGGGTAGTGTGCGGGTATTCCGTCACTTTTTATTTCAGCTTGTGTATTCAGTGGCTTGCCACAAGTTCAGCAGCATTTGTTTTATCCAGGGCTCAAGTCCTGTGGGAACGCGTGGGAACGGAGTTCCTGCACTTTTTCCACAGCAGGAACTCAGTTCCCTTTGCAGGACTAGAGCAGCCTAGAGCAGCCAAGCCGCCCGAGCCAATCCTTCACTAAGCGGCGATGCCCAGCTCGAGTCACTGTCAGGGGCAGGCAAACCTTAGTAATCCTTAATGTTACTAGCCGCTTCCTGTATATGGATTCATCGGGTAGTGTGCGGGTATTCCGTCACTTCCTCAATGCCGCAATGTCTCCCGGGAGCTTTTGTCATCGTTCCCAGGAGACATTGCGGAGGTCTGCCGCAAGTTATCACGGGATTTAGAAAGAACTTGCTTCTTTCTAAATCCTGTAATAACTCGCGGCAGACCTCCGCAATGTCTCCTGGGAACAATGACAAAAGCTCCCAGGAGACATTGCGGCATCGAGGAAGTGACGGAATACCCGCACACTACCCGATAAATCCATATACAGGAAGCTGCCAGTAACATAAAGGATTACTGAGGTACAGTGGATCGAAAAATAAATAAAACATGCGGTTTAGTAATTATGCATATGAGCGTATCATTTTTTTTTTTTGGTGGGGGATTGGATCTTGGGTGGGAGTTCCCACACTTTTTTCCCCAGGACTTGACCCCTGGTTACAGGTCGCTTCCTGTATATGGATTCATCGGGTAGTGTGCAGGTTTTCCGTCACTTCCTCGATGCCGCAATGTCTCCTGGGAGCTTTTGTCATTGTTCCCAGGAGACATTGTGGAGGCCTGCCGTGAGTTATTGTGGGATTTAGAAAGAACTTGCGGTTTAGTAATTATGCATATGAGCGTATGATTTTTTATTTTTTTTTGGTGGGGGAGTGGATCTTGGGTGGGAGTTCCCACAATTTTTTCCCCAGGACTTGACCCCTGGTTATAACCCTTACCAATCTAGGCTCTGTTTTGAAAAAGTAATTATGTTAAAATCATTACTCCTTTCTTTTATTAAAAGCAAGATCACACATAAAAAAATTGAATCTCTTTCAGGCCTTTTAGATTTCAGCACTAGAATTTTACAAAAAAAATCAAGACTATAATATATTTGTCAAGCCTAAAATGATAATTTTCACATGACAGAATTAACAACGCTATAAGGGTCAACATTTTTAGACAATTTCAACCGTAAATCAGTATGGCGATACAGAGTTGTTTTAGATAACATATTCTGTTCTCTTCATAAATGTTGCAGGATCTCTTGAATTTTCTGCAATCTGGAGTGAACTTTAGTATGCCCCTTAGTTGGAAAAATGGGGGCTATTTAAAAATATAATTTTTATTATAGCTTTTTCCTATTCTATTTGCCAGTGAAATCTGGGAAGACAATTTCAAGAACAGAATACTGTTTTGGACAGTCGGCTAGGGAATATTGTTTGCAAAAAAATGATTCTCCTGAAAATCTCTGCCAGTCATTGATTTATTCAGATATTTGGTGTATAACTGCCTTAGCCTAATTATTTAGATAAAAGCAAAGTGCATTCTAGGAAAAGATAATAAGCTGACCGACTTTCTCTCTTTTGATTTCAGATGGATTGCTTCCATGCTTTGATGTCAGATGAGAGTCTAAATAGTGTAGCATATCCACATCACGTATGGGATCTAATTTTAATATATTTGCTGACAAGATTAAAAAATATATATCATCTTCTACTTGGATTGGATATTCCTCTGCTTGAATGTTGTGGTTGTCCTTTCAAACTTCTAATAATGAGTCTTCATCTATCTTCTATGAAATTTTAGTTTCATAATTTTTAAGTATTTTAATGGAAGATCCTGGTAATTTTTTCTTTAGCTGCGCAACACCCAACAGGTATCAGTGTTTTTTTTTTCTTTCTCGAAAAAGGATGTTTATTGAACATTATGGTAAAAAATACATGGTTACATACATTTTGACAAATTTGTCTCACATCATCCTCATGTAACAGCACACAAAGAAGTAGAAACAATACCAAGCATTTAACATGGCCCACTCTCCTCAAACTAAACCAAGAAATACCACAATAGTGCGGGTACATTTTTAACATCGGACCCTCACACTCCCCGACCCACGCCAGTTTAAGCAATGCACCCATCCCTTGGCCCTCTCATCCTCCCACCTGCGCGGGGTGTCATTTGTTCTGTTCTCGCATCATTGACGCAAGCTTCTTATATGAGCAGCCTGTCCAGTACCAGCTCTAATGGGGCCAAGCCCGGGGCATTTAACCAAGGGGCCCATAACGACTCAAACCGTCCCGGTCTCTTCCTATGCTGATAAATATATTTCTCTGCCCGGAGGGTGAATTGCATCTGAGCTATCCATTCCCCTAGCCTAGGGGGTTCCACATCTTTCCAATGGGTAAGAATGAGTTTGCGGGCCTGGAAGAGGGCCCTCCCAATGGCAGTCTTCGGGTTATCCTCAAGTGGCAGTTCATCTATAATCCCCAAAATGCAAACCTTGGTGGTCTTTGGTACCTGGATCATAAACACATCATTCAGAGTTTTGAGGACCCCTGCCCAGTATAGGTGCAGCTTGGGGCACTGCCACAGCAGATGAATGAGGTCCCCACGTTCCCTGGCGCATCTAGGACATGCATCATCATCTACCAGACCCATCCTATGCAGTCTGGCTGGTGTAAAATGGACCCGCAAGATAATATAAAGTTGTGATAGACGTTGTGCCACATTAAGCGAGGAACCCTTAATAGCCAGAAATGCCTCTTCCCACTGTTCCTCATCAGTGTTTTTTATAGGCTCTCAAAGGTTACAAAAGTGACAACATTGGAGTTGACAGTGAGATCTCTTGATATCACTTCCAAACTATGTTATGTTATATTATTACAAAAACACAGAGGTCCTAATTTAGCGCTATAATGGAACAAGCCGCTGGAAATTGCCCAGGATCTTTTTCCTAATAGTTGCCCCACAGCCAGCCACACAGTCACAGTCACTCTTTGGCTCATAGTTACATAGTAGGTGAGGCTGAAAAAAGGCACAAGTCCATAAACCTATGTGTGTGATTATATGTCAGTATCACCTTGTATATCCCTGTATGTTGTGGTCATTCAGGTGCTTATCTAATAGTTTTTTTAAACTATAGATGCCCCCCCACTGAGACCACCGCCTGTGGAAGGGAATTCCACATCCTGACCGCTCTTACAGTAAAGAACCCTCTACGTCGTTTATTGTTAAACCTCTTTCTTCTAATTTTAATGAGTGGCCACGTGTCTTGTTAAACTCCCTTCTGCGAAAAAGTTTTATCCCTATTGAGAGGTCACCAGTACAGTATTTGTAAATTGAAATCATATCCCTTCTCAAGCGTCTCTTCTCCAGATAGAATAAGTTCAGTGCTCGCAACCTTTCATCGTAACTAATGTCCTCCAAACCATTTATTAGCTTTGTTGCCCTTCTTTGTACTCGCTCCATTTCCAGTACATCCTTTTTGAGGACTGGTGCCCAGAACTGGACAGCATACTCCAGGTGCGGCCGACCCAGAGTCTTGTAGAGTGGGAGAATTATTGCTTTATCCATGGAGTTAATCCCTTTTTTATTGCATGCCAATTGTCCGTTTGCTTTGTTAGCAGCCTACTACTGATCTACTACTAGGACCCCCAGGTCATTTTCCACCCTAGATTCCCCCAGAGAGTATCAATAACAAGTCCAGGGGTGTTTTTTTCCCTCTTCAGACCAAGTCTGAATGTTAGGAATGACTGGGCCCCATACAACCTACCCAACAGGCTGTACCCCCACAGCCTACCTGATGGGCCCACCCTCAAAAGGATATTTTCACAAAATATTTATGAAAATCATTATCAATGGACCCAAATATTCCTTCATCAAAAACATAAATTTCATCTTCAAGCAAATGTTCTTCCCAAACAATAAGGCACATATTCCACCAACTCCCAGTTGCAATCCCCCCATCCCAGCACAAATATTTGCCCCCCCCCCAGCTCAAATCCCACCCCAGTTCCCCCTCCTAGTACAAATCTCCCTCACCCCAAAAAGTCACCCGCCTAGCATACATCAAACTTTCTATCCTAGCACAAATCTTCTCCCCCAAATCCCCCCTCCCAGCACAAATATTTTCCCCCCAATCCCACCCGCCCAGCTCAAATCCCACCCAAATCCCCCTCCTGGCACAAATCTCCCTCACCCCCCCAAAAAAAAATCACCTGCTTAGCACACATCTTTTATCCTAGCACAAATCTTCTCCCCACAAATCCCCCCTGCCAGCCCAAATCCCTCCTAATCCCTCCTAATACCCACAAATCCCCCCATCTCCCCTCTTCTTCAATCCCCCTTAGCCCCAATTCCCACAAATTCCTCCTCCTAGTACAACACCCTCTAAATGAACCTTCCCAGCACAAATCCTCCCTACCCAAATCCCCCACCCCCCAGCACAAACATCCCCTCTCCTGGTTCAATCCCCCCTTCCCCAAACCCTCCTCCTAGCACATATCTCCCCTATCCAAATCCACATTACTTTTCCCAACACAAATAGCCACCCTTCCCCCTCCCCCGTTTGAAGAGCATTCATCTATACCAGGGGTGCCCAACCTTTTGAAGGCCGAGGGCCACTTAATGTGACTTGGTAACCTGTCGCGGGCCGCAATGAGCTGAGTGTCCAGTCTGCATATGCCAAGCAGACACAGCCCAATCTACTCTATGTTTACATCTGCCGATCCATAAAGGTGAATGGAGGGTCCAATTGGGTTGGACCGATTGCTTGAAAGGGGCCTAAGGCTGCTTTTATACTGATGGTCTGTGGTCTATTGCGGCACAGTGTACCTGGGGTTTTCCCGCTGGTTGGCTGCAATTTGCCATAGGTGTCTGTTATATCTTGCAGGTGTGGTGCACTTTCTGAAAAGCCGCTTGCTTCCTCCCTCTACCGCCGGCTTTATTTACAACACTGATGCTCTCAAATGGCAGGTAGGCAACCTGCAATCTGGGCTTGCCAACTGGCCATCCCAGAGCCATATTAGAGGGCTCCGCGGGCCACATGTGGCCCCCGGGCCACTGGTTGGGCACCCCTGATCTATACAGTATACAGCATGAAACCGTATTTTACTGTAGATCACATTGCACTGTACACACACCACCCCCTATCTCCTCCAAGGACTGCTCACCTCCCGGCCACAGGAAATGTGGAAAGGGGGCATGTACAGTATACAGTGAAATGCGATCTACAGTAAGATCCGGTATCATGTGCTGTGTAGATGAACGATCTTCTGACAGGAGAGAGAGCACAATACAGCGCACCTCCTCCTGGATGTTTCTTCTTTCGCTGTTCCAGCCTCCCGTCCCAGCTGTGAGTGCAGGCGGGGGCGAGGGAAGGAGATCCGAGGTGGCCGGCCTGGCTGCTGCGTCCTCTTCCTTACTTAGGGCTTCTAAGGTTGCTTCCAATTCAGTCTTTTTACGTGCAGTGGCAGCGGCTGCTTTGGCAGCGGCTGTCTGCTCCTCCCCTTCTATGCGTGCTCTCTCAGCTCTTATGACTGCCTCTTTCTGGGCATATTTGGCCCTAGCACGTGCAGCCTCTGAATTGGCTCGAGCCTTGATAGCACTTGCGCTTGCACTGGATGCATTTGACTGCACTGATTTGCCTGACCTTGAGGGAACAATCTGCACGCTTGGGATGCACAGCTCCTTCACAGGTGAGGAGGGAGCTTGCCCACTGTCCTATGCTGTGTCCGGGGACAGCTCTGCTCATGTTCCATCCTCTCCAAGCCTGAACCAAACATGCTGTTAGCCCAGACTGGGCTCTGCTTCCGCTGTGTTTTTCTTTTTCTATCTGACTTGGGACTATGTGGCAGGGGAAAACCTCTTCTATACCTGAGCTGGGGGGGACAACCCTGGGGCCCAGCCTAACCCCCCTCTCTCTTACGCCCTCTCTCCTTCACTCCCCCTCTCTCACTCCCTCTCTCTCTTTCACTTTTACCACCCTCTCGGTCCCCCACCCTCTCTCTGAGCCCCTTTCAGTTGCCCCCTCTCTCTCAGTCCCACATTTCTCTCAGCTCCCCTACCTGTTTCAAGCAGAAACACTGCACATACTGACTCCTACCACCATGACCACTTCAAATCACTGAGCCAGTGCAGCACTGACACAAGCCTCGCTCCGGACCTGGCCTCACTTTGAGATTCTCTGTGAGTGTGACGTCACTAGTTGCTATACGCCTAGCAACCAGTTCCACCGCTGACCAGTTAGGGTGGCTGCCACTAGCTGTGTGTCCTCTATTTCATTTCAGGACACTGTATTGTCCTTGAATGAAGGTGCCTGGGACAGAGATGAAAATTGCAGAACAGTCCCGAGCAATCTGAGACATGTGGACACCCTATCTGCAGCCGGGGTATTACACAGCACTTGCAGGTGTCAGGCAGCCAAAATGCGGGAGACTCCCGCACCTAGCAGGAGACTTGGAATGTCTGACATTATGACCATCCACCTAATATTGAGTAAGTCCCCCCTTTTGCTGGAAAAATAGCCCTGACCTGTTGAGGCATGGACTCCACAGTACCATCCAAATGAATGGCAGGTACTGCCCAAAGCATCAGCTGGCTAGGTAAGCCATATTGCATCCTGGTATCATCTCTTCCCCAGGTAAGCGATCCACAGGCACCCGGCCATCCACATGATGTAAAACAAAATGTGGTTCATAAGACTAAGCCACCTTTTCCCATTGCTCCGTGGTCCAGTTCTGATGCTCACTTGCTCATTGTAGGTGCCTTTGACTGTGAACATGGGGCAAAACAGGCACCTTCACTGATCTGCAGCTACACAGCCCCATATGTAACAAACTGTAATACACAGTGTTTTATCGGAACCAACATTAACTTTTTCAACAATTTGAGCTATAGTATTGGATCAGACCACACAGGTCAGCCTTCACTCCAGACAATCATCAATCAGCCATGGTTGCTGGTTCACCGCTTTACCTTCCTTGGACCACTTTTTGGTAAGTCGTAATCAATGCAGATTGGGAACCAGGGCTGCTGTTAGAAATTACAGGGCGAAATATAGCCTACCCAAAATAATAGTGGATTATGTTCACTAAAAATAAACTAAAATCATTATTATCGGATACAAACACAAAATGACTTACAATATTCCTGCTAATTCTGAAAGATAAAACTAAACTGAGTGATCATTTATTGTATTCATTGACAAAGGAGGGGGTTGGTAAATATGACATATTTATTGACTCCTTCTCCTGCTGTGCATCCTGAAAAGATTTCCCACCTTGTGTGCCTGCAGCAGCTGGAGAGGAGAGGAGGGAAGCTGGCAGCTCTGTGAAGAAGGGGGGCACAAAGTGTGGCCAGGCAGCAGGAAGAATCAAATCCTGCATGGGGAGGATGAATGGTGTGGCAGAGGGAGCAATTACAGGAATAGCAGTGGCCCTCATGTACTGGGTCAGGCTAGCAGGGAGACCTGGGCTGCAGGGGCAGAAAGGGTGAATGGTGTGACTGTAGGACAATTTCTGTAACTGATCTCCAGTCTGTCTCTCCCTGCAGCAGCTGAAAGCCGGTGGGAGGAAGAGGAGAAGATGGCTTTCAGCTGCTGCATGGAGAGACACACTGGAGATCAGTTCCAGAAATTGTCCTCCAGCTGCACCATTCACCCTTTCTGCCCACATTTGATTCCCCTGCAGCCCAGGCCCCCCTGCTAACCTGACCTGATACAGGAGGGCCACTGCTGCCCCCTTATCGACAGTTCTACAAGGAACATCCCACAAGACCTGCAGCTTTGGCATTGCTCTAACCCAGTCATCTAGTAATTACAATTTAGCCCTTGTCAGAAGTCGCTCAAATCCTTACTCTTTCCCATTGTAACAGAATGACCCGGGACAAACAGAGACTTTTTAAGGATGAGGGGTACTCCTGTACCGGCGTCACCAAGGAGTCTTATGTCTAGGGTCACCTTATGTCCGATAGGGCCATAGGGTGACTGAGAAATTATATCCTAAATTACAGGACAGGGGACATTAATAATAATTCATGGTTGTAGGATGTCTTGAGATATCACAAGTTGTTGGCTTATTCAATGTGGGGACACATTCTTTTGAAAGGTGTTAATTGCATCTACTCCTAGACATTTCATTGTCCATTGTGTAAAGGTGTTAATTCAGGTCTGCTCCTAGACCTTTCCATTGTGTGATAACACGGTTTAAAGCCTATTGATGCCCAGGTGTGACTACCTGTCTGTCGGAGACAGAACGTCTGTCTAAAGATGTGGATTGAAGGGAACTCATTGTGTGATGGTATTTTGTGTGAATTCTATTGATAAAAGTATGTGATTGAAGCCCCATGGTGTGAAGGGGGGTGGAGATTTCAGTGTCCCTTTGATTACGGTCACCTGCTTGTAACTGCATAAAAAGCTGAGAAGAAACCATTAAAGCAGTCTTGCATTTGAAACCAGAAAGCACAGAGCTCGTCTTATTCTGGGAAATGGGATGGATCGGGTCCTGTTGGTTGGAGTGTCGATAAGCTGTCTTGGATGGAATGGAATATCGTGAACGGATTTAACCCCTGTCCCATTTGGGGTTCCGTTACACCCATTTTTTCTAATTTCAACACATCAACTTCATTGACAACGTGTTCACCTGCTGCCTAATATATACAACCCACTTATAAATGCCATAGTAATGTGTTAATCACTGTTATACACTTTACCTGTCAGTGGTCGTAATGTTACGGCTGACAGGTGTAAATAAGTACAGTTGAACCTCGGATTACGAGCATAATCCGTTCCAGGCGTATGCTCGTAATCCAAAGTACTCGCATATCAAAGCAAGTTTTCCCATTGAAGTCAATGGAAACGAAAATAACTGGTTCTGCAGTGACTTTATTGGGATGCAATACCGAATGCGGCCAGAGGTGGGGGGCGCCAGAGAGTGCCGAAAATGGCCGAAAATGGCCGAAAAAGCCAGAGAACACTTTGGCTCGTTTCCTGCGCCCCCGTACCTCAGGTCAAATGAGGTACTTCAGGCCAATGTTCGGCTTTTCTTGGCTCCGGCGCCCCCGTACCCCGGCCAAATTAGGTACTGCAGGCCTATTTAGCTTGAATTCTGCTCGTCTTGCGAGTCAACAAAAAAAAATTGCTCGCAAATCAAAACGCTCTCAAACCAAGTTACTCTTAAACCGAGGTTCCACTGTAACAAAATGCATCAAAATTCATAAAACAACACAAAAAAATTACATATCATTGCTTCCCTGCGTTATACTCAAACCACAGTTTGTTATACAGCAGAGTGAATATTAGGCTTTCATCTCATTTGAGTCTTAACATGTAGGTGAACAGTATAAGAAATCACAGATGACATAATCTCTAATAGAAATCTTAGTGAATGACACATGCTGCTTAACCTGCTGAGTCTTTAATTTAGCTATGGGAGGAAGGGCTGGAATAGACACACCTGAATCTGCAGACTCTCATTTAGAGTGCAGTTTGATGACTATAAATCCACCTTGTAGTTCCTCTTACCATTTGATAATCTTGGTAATGTAGAAGAAAGTCAGACTAAAATACCCAGCCATGGCAGAACAACGATACCTGTGGAACCCACAGTCGACACACGAGAGGTTTGGATGGCAAGGGAGAGACAAGCAGTCCCGCTACACAGAAACTCTGCGAAGTACATGGGTGCGTAATCAAAACACACAAAGGTGAATGTTTGTTTTCCAACTTCTATTTCTTATACTCTACCTGATAAAATAATGTTGTCTCTGCTATAGTTGTTTAAAAATTGTCTTGGTGTAACAATGGACATTTGCATCATATAGTGCCAATAAAAAAAGCAGCATACTGGGACTGTCCGAATTTAGCAAAAAAGTGAAGATGTGTTTTTGTTTTGTTGTTTTTGTGATTTGACCATACATTTGACATGTACCCATTTAGGCCTCATTCACATAAGTGTACTGCTCAGTACACCTGGGCTGTGTTTACGCCCCCAGGGAGGCACTGGTGGTCCATGCAGATGCATGTACCCAACCTGTAACAGCTGCATAGATCTTCATGTACAATCCATGCCGGATTAATGCTGTGGCATGTATCCTGTGATCCTGTTTTAACAATAAAAAGCAATATTTTTGGAGTGCGGCTGTCCAGACATACCCTTTGATTTGCATTGCCAGCACCCGTGGCTTCAGATCCGGTGAAGAGGTTCATCATTTGTATTTTATACCTTGAGCGGTGACTCCCTTTCTCTATCCAATCAGCCAGGGTTGCCAACTTTTAGTACATTCACAAACAGCTTGTAAAATCTGTAATTTTTGCATCTGTCCATAAATGTCCATTATGGACGTGTAGTCTGTATCTCCGTAATGGACATTTATGGACAGATGCAAAAATTACGGATTTTACAAACTGTAAATTTATTGACGGTTGGCAACACTGCAATCAGCATATATCCAATCAGACAGGCCCTTGCACTACATACTTGTTGGTAAATCTAAAGGATATTGTACAATCAAATTGTAACATGTAGTGGCAGTGCACTGTTAGCTGACCATGTACTATACAATCTGTGGCACCAAAGAACGGCTCAAAACCTAGAAAGACTGCCTATGTGATCTCCTTTAGATTCATCAAATGTAATAGGAGAACAAATTGTAACAATCTATTCAATTTGTATCAAATCAGGTAGGCCCTAATCGCCCACATGATCTGAAGATTGCACGAAAACTACCGCTTTCAAATGGATCGTACGACAATCTGATTGTTGGTTCACAGCTTTCGAGAGCCCATCACGACAGTTTATCTGATCGGAGAGGCACGAAAATATATCTTGTATGATTTTCGTTTAATCAGTACAGTTGTTGGTCAAAAATATAATACAAATATATTGGTATTTAATCACTACTGGGGTTTTTATTTTTTGTTAAACAAAAAAAAAAAAAAAAAAAAATTGGGGGGGAAAAAAACAAACCTGTTTCATAGCTTTTCTAAAATATTGAAAACAACAGGTAATTTTTCTCCTTCATTGATATGCGCTGATGGGCACAGATAAGGCGGCACTGATATGCAGAGATGAGACGATCACTGGTGGGTGTCACTGGTGATGAGGCACTGATAGGTTACATTGGGTGGCACTGTGGGCAATGGTGGGTGGTGCTGGTGCGCACTGATAGGTGGCACTGGCAAGCACAGAGGACTCTGCGTCTGCTCTCCTCCTTGATCAGGACCAATGTCCCTCTGACAGCTGGTCACGCTATCAGCATGAGGAGAAAAAGTAGCCGATTACCAGCTCTGTTTACATCACATGATCAGCTGTCATTGCCTGACAGCTGATCACGTGGTAAGGGGTGCAGGGGGCGCGCAGGCCGCTGGAGGATGTCTATTGACTCACTCCCATCAAAGTAGGTCCATGCTGTAGCCCTCATTCAGCTATAGAGTGGACAGGAAGAGGTTAATCTGTTTTACAAGAATTTTTGTAACTTCATCCATTAGGGTCCGTTCATACTGGTGCATTGTAAAGCGCAATATGCTTTTTTTTTTTTTTTTTTGCCCATTTTTAATGCATTATGTTAAAATTTAACATTAAAACGGTAGTAAACTCCTGAATTGAAAAAAAAAATACTGGCCCCTGGGTAGTTTAAGCTATAATGTGCTAGTATGATTGACTTCCCTCAAAACATAGCCCTCCAGTGGCATGCTGGCAGCGCTTACATCTTCACCTGGTCTACCTTCCAGGTTCACACTTTCTGGCCATTTTAAAGGCTAGGCTGCAATGACGTCACTCCTGCGCATTCACGTCATGGTCGTAGCACAATGCTCTGAATGGCCGACGCACTCAATCTGCTGTCAATTCAGAGTGCGGTGTGCATGCATCGGTCACGTCACCAGCTGCTTTACACATGAATATCTCCTAAACACCGCAAGTTTAGAAGACATTCACTGTATCTACAGGCAACCCTTTTTTATAATCTTAACTGTAGTAGGTAAAAGTAAAAAAACTGAGTTTGCTACTGCTTTTAAGCATAACGCACTTTACATGCGTCTTCATCCTAGGTCACCTGGGAAAAAATTGACATGTGACTTAAACAAAAAAGTGTTTTTAGTGCGTTTTTCATTGACTATTATGAAAGGTGCACTTTTGGGGCGTTTTTCAAGCAGGAACTTGAAGAAAAAAAATGTAAGAAAAAAAATAGAGATGTGAACAGTCATGCGCTATTGTCACAATGGAAAGGTGCGTTTTTTAAGCGCACCAGTGTGAACAGGGCCTAACACTAATTAGTTGATACTGGGTCTAAAGGAGATTGTACAATAAGATTGCATAGTGTATGGCCACCTTTAGGGTTAGCAACATTGATTTCCTGGAATCACATGATTTGATTAGGCTCTTGCACTACATTATTTTTGGTATATCTAAAGGTTATGTAGATAGACTGTAAAGGCCAGGTATAGGTTGGGTTCACACTGCTTTATGGAGAGGCTCACAGCAGGGGGTCCAGTGCATCCCTATTCTCCATTTCAGGGACAAATCGAGTCAAAATTTGTGGCTGGATTTGGACCTGAAACGGACCAGAAGACTAACAGGACTCTTCTGCAAACCGCTCCACAGCCGTCCCGGAGCTGTGTGAACAGGCTCCATTGAGAGTCAGTCACAGTCTCCTGACATGCGATGTGGCTGCAGGGAAAACCCACATCCAATTCCCACTACTGTGAACCCAGCCTAAAGGAGAAGTATGACCAAAGCTCATTTGGCTGTATTTCTGTGGATCACAAGCATGCACATCATCCTGCGCTGCTGTGGCCCGTTTTCAGCAGACGTCACAGAGCAGGTCCAGGCTCAGGAAAGATTGCAACCAGGGGCGGACTGACCATTCGGGGGCTCGGGCACTGCCCAAGGGCCCATGCCACTAGGGGGCCCCATCAGGGTTGCCAGCCTCAGTAAAACCAGGGACAGTATGTAAAAATATGTTTTAAAAAAAAAATCCCAAGATTATAGGTGCCCCGCCTATAGTGTATATTGTGTGTATACTGTGTATGTATACTGCGTGTGTGTGTGTGTGCTGTGTGGCTCCATAATCTCTTGCCCCAGGGCCCCATAATCTCTTGCCCGGGGGCCCCATAATCTCCTATTCCCCGGGGGCCCCATAATCTCCTACTTCCCGGGGGCCCCATGTGTTGTCAGTCCGCCCCTGATTGCAACCATATGGTCGGGATCCTCTCACATACCCGGATTGGTACCCAGCGTACCCTCTCAGCAAGCCCCTGTGAGCCTGAGCGGGCTGCTCCCACTCCCTCCACAGGCCAGCGCTCCAGTGAGCACGCGGCGGTGGTGTTGGCATAGCAGAGAGCCGCTGACTGATAGTAACCTTCTCTCTGCTCGGGGAGCAGTGAGAACCGAGCGATCAGCAATGTTTGATCGCTCGGTTGTCATTCTTAAGCCTCGTACACACGGTCGGACATCCGACAAACTTTCCCTTGGATTTTTGTTGAAGTGATTTGTCTGATCACACCCATAGCATACACACACTTTTCTAAAACGTTTCCAACATCACGTGGTTTTTCTGCTCTTTATCGCCACTCTTTGGTTAACTTCTGCTATTGTTGGTTGATTTTAACATTAACATTTAACATTGGTTCTGGGCATGCGTGTTTGTACTTCGGACAAAAGTCTGATGGTTTGCTGTACAAACGGTCGGACTAGGCACCATCAGACTTTTGTTGTCGTAAAGTTTGTCCGTTTGCAGACCAAACTTTTTGTTCGATGAAACCCGAAAAAGTTGGTCCAATGGAGCATACACACGATCGGACAAATGTGAAAACTTGTTGATTTTGAAGTTTGGTGGCCGAAAGTCTGACCGCGTGTACGGGCCTTTAGAGCTGGCGGAGAACAGATGCATGATCCACCTAGGTAAGGATTAATACGAAAAAAAAAATCCCATACTACTCTTTTAAAATTGACAACTGGAATCTGGCTGCTGTATTTAAAACAAACTGATCTTCCTGTAGATTGTGGGCATGCCTGAATATTTTATATGGCTTATCGCATAATTACAGGGTGGAGAATAAGTAGTAGAATGTGCTGGTGGAACCTGATTTCTGAGATCCTTGTTTAATGCGCCTTTGTTTTATTTAAGTAATAAGTGCGCTTCAGTCCTGACAGTATCTTTTTACTTGTACAGTTCTGTTTATTCCTAGGTTTAGTTTCCTAAGAAGCAATATTAAAAGATGATCACTGGCACATGTCAGATTTCTTTTAAAATGCAATGTAGACTGTAGGAGTGCAGCGTTTTGGCAGGGATTGAAAGTAATCTACTTGGCTTTTCGTCCATGAACAGTCTGATGCATGTAATAGAGGGTCCCTCCCACCCATTGCCATAACAGGAGACTCTAGCCCTATATGTCTGTGTTTATTATTTTTTGTGTCTTCCCCACTAAATTGCTGAGTAGATGGAAGTCTTCCTGTATCCTGCTTGTTCCCATATCTTTGTCCTCGCAGCGTTTGCCAAATATTTTAATTCTTTTCTACAACTAAGGCTGTACTCTCTCTAACCACTGTCAAAAAAAAAAAAAAAAAAATAGCCTGTGGACATTTCAGTGGTGCTGTTTGCTGTAGAAATGCTGGATTGCATGTCAGAACTTACATAGTCGTGTACAGTGATTTGGTTTTTCCCATAGGAAAGACTTATTTGGAGACGAGCTACCCAGATCTCTAGGACGCAACATGTCTTCATCGTATAACCGATCATCGAAGGATTTTCCAAGGTCGCGGATATCCCAGTCGGACTCTCCACCCTCTTCTCCTTCACCGACAGCAAAGACTTTACGCGTACGACAACTTTAACCTCTTCCTTGATCCGTGTGTCTTCGACTAGGTGCAAGGTTGCTACGTTTGTTGTGAATGCACATAATGAACTGCACTTGTTGCACATTTCTTGTGCCAGCCACCCATAACAATCACGCTTTTTCACATACTTCACTCTCTGAAGCCTCTGCTATCCCCTTTTCCTTCTCTCTCTCTTTCGGCTTGCTGTCTCTTGTCCTAATATGGAATTGCCAGGCTGAGGATTCCAGTAAATGCTTCCTGGATTCTGTTTGATCCCACGGCTGCTCACAAAAGGCATTAATAAGAACTTTTTAATTGTGCTTATTTTTTTATTATTTTATCTAAAGCTAGCAAGTTTACATATCTGTGAAATGCAAGTTGCAATCTAATAGTTGTGTTTCCTGAGTAGATGATCTGATGCAGAAAATATGTAAACATGACATTTGTAAGGATATGTGTATTCGCATAATTCCTGCCTCTCCTTCACCAAATCACATTTCATTTAGCCTAGGTTCACATTGGAGCGATTTGAGAGATCAAATCGCATGACAAGTAGGAGGCAATGGCACTGTTCCAATCGGTGCGACACTGATTTTTGCAGTGCCGCACGGATTTGCAAAAGTAGTTCCTGCACTACTTTTTCCGATTTCAGGTGCGACTTCAATAGACATTTGTGCATGAAGCCACACAGATGTCTATCAAGTAGCACCTGAAATCGCAAGGACCTTGCTACTTTGAAATCCTGCTACTTCCAATGATGTAGTGCGATTTCAAAGTAGCATCAATGTGAACCAGGGCTTATCCTGATAGATATTGGATTGCTAATATATTGTTGTATGAAAATCACATCAGCAGCATCCCACGCTAGGAAAAACCTGCACCATCCAGTGAGGAGACCAGCCTGTTTGGGCGGTTTGAATTGTATATGCTGAGCTCCCAGTATAATGTTCAGTCTACTTATAGCATTAACCCTGATTGCTTTGATGGCAGGTTCACACCACAATTTCTGCATTGTGGATGTGTTTTTTAGTGCTTGTTCTTGATGCCTTTCAGTGCATTTCCCCCCTTTTTTTTTAGTTGAGGACATGTGCATTCAGGTGCGTTTTTGATGCCTTCTCGTGCATTTTTTTTTTTTTTTTTTAAGTGCGTTTTTGATGCTTTTTGCCACGTTCCATAACAAAAAAATGTAACATGTGCTACTTTTGTTGACTGCACTGGAACACATTGCATTATTGTAAATTAGGGCCATTGGAATCCATGTTACACTGTCAATGCGTTTCTGGTGCAGAATAAAAATTCAGACTGCGTTTCTGGTGCAGATTAAAAATTCAGACTGCGTTTCTGGTGCAGAATAAAAATGTAGAATGTGTTTCTGGTGCAAAATAAAAATTCAGACTGCGTTTCTGGTGCAGATTAAAAATTCAGACTGCGTTTCTGGTGCAGAATAAAAATTCAGACTGCGTTTCTGGTGCAGAATAAAAATGCAGAATGCGTTTCTGGTGCAGAATAGAAATGTAGAATGTTTCTGATGCAGAATAAAAATGCATAATGCGTTTCTGATGCAGAATAAAAATGCAGAATGCGTTTCTGATGCAGAATAAAAATGCACTGGACTGCATCCGGTGTGAACATACTGTATATGTACTCGCACAATACAAGGTTACAGTACAGTACATTTATTGCTTCATCAAAGAATAATCCAGTGACTTCAGGTATCCCTGCCCTTTTAATTACTGACTAGCTTTATGCATTAGAAATGGAGATATGTTGGTGTTCAGGTCTTGAACAGCTCCCATATATACAACACATAAGATACTAAAGAGGTGAAACCACATGTTGATGTTACACACTCATAGCAAACGCTGGCTTAAAAAAAAAAAAAAAAAACAGGGATTCTTGGTTTGCATATATTGTAGCCAGCCCAGGACTGGCCATAGGGCACACCGGGCTACATGTCCCGGGTCCGGAAGTTATATGAACAGTGACACGGAGTGACACGGAGTGATGTTTGTGGCCCCTGAGCTGGGGGAGCCGGTAGGGCCAAAGGCAGGAAATAAAATGCACTCCTGCAGCTGCCTGGCACCTGGAGTGGAACACACAGTGCTTGCTAATGCTCAGCCCAATCACTAATGATTGATCTCCCCTCATTCCTCCTCCAACTGCCGGTGTTCTGCCGAATAAGTCCCCCCCCCAGTGGATGAGGACCCCCCCTGTACTGCGCAGGTGTGAACTGAGCTCCGAAAATAGCCGAACGTAGAGCGGAGAGTCCGCTCTAGACCAGGGGCGGACTGACAACTCATGGGGCCCCCGGGCAATAGAAGATTATGGGGCCCCTCTGGCTTACAGATGGCCACCACGCCAGGAGGCAGTGCAGAGGCAGGGCAGCTAAACTCTTGGGATATTCACATTAAAAGCATGTCAGTTTCGGACATATCAGGGACAGATCTAAAAAAAACACAGATTTTTACATACTGTCCCTGGTTTTACTGAGCCTGGCAACCCTGATGGGGCCCCCTAGTTGCATGGGGCCCTCGGGCAGTGCCCGAGTGACTCAATGGTCAGTCCGCCCCTGCTCTAGACGGCGCCTGCGCAATGACGGGCGGGTGCTTTTGCAATGTTGATGTAAATGGTTATTGCAACAGGTCCAGGGCGACGTGGGCCTCACTGTAAGAGTGGCAAGTCGGCCTCACGTCCTTGCTCGCTCAGCTTCCTTGCTTTTTTTTTTTTTTAACATGCTCCATGTCCACGGGGATGGTAAGGAATGAGCCTGGATGTCTAAAGTGTAGCACCACCACCTCGGCAGTACACTTTGTTGTGCGCAGGCACCGTCTAGAGCTGACTCTCAGCTCTACATGTTCGCCTGTTTTTGGAGGCTCAGTTCACGCCTGCGCAGTATAGGGGGGTCCTTATCTGCCGGGGGAACTTTTTAGGCAAGACACTGGCTGTGTGCACTCCACTGAGACACGTGTGAGAGGCACCGCACTCCCTTCTAGACAGGGTCCCCAAGAACACCCACCGCACAGGCCCCCGGCCTCGTCCAAGCTGCTTGGCATGTGCCAATATAGTGTAATATACACTATATTAGCAAAAGTATTGGGACACTTGCCTTTACACACAAACTTTAATGGCATCCCAGTCTTAGTCCGTAGGTTCAATGTTGAGTTGGCCACCCTTTGCAGCTATAAAAGCTTCAACTCTTCTGGGAAGGCTGTCCACAAGGTTTAGGAGTGTCTATGGGAATGTTTGCCCATTCTTCCAGAAGAGCATTTCTGAGGTCACACTTATGTGGATGAGAAGGCCTGGCTCGCAGTCTCAACTCTTATTAATCTCAAAGTGTTCTATCGAATTGAGGTCAGGACTCAGGCAGGCATCTCCCAATATGTTTGGTAATATAGTGTATGGCAGTGTTCAGGTCCTGAACAGCTTCCATATATACAACACATAAGAAACTAAAGAGGTGTAACCACATATGTTGATATGCTACATGCTCATAGAAAACTCTTGGATAAAAAAACAGGCATATATCGTAACCAGGCCCGAACTGGCCATGGGGCACACCGGGCAGCATGTCCCGGGGCTGGAAGCCACATACACAGTGACATGGAGGGATAGTGTTTGTGGCCCCTGAGCCGGGGGGGCCAGGAAATAAAAGGCTCTCCCTGGAGCTGCCTACCACCTGGAGTGAAGCACACAGCGCCTGCTAATGCTCAGCCCGATCATTAATGATTTATCACCCCTCCTCCTCTGACTGCCGGCTGTGTGCGCTCCGCTAAGACACATGTGGGAGGCACAGCACTTACTTCTAGACAGGGGCCCCAAGAACACCCACCACACGGGCCCCGGCCTCATCCAAACTGCTTGGCATGTGCATCCATTACTAGCGCCTTCTATCAACCTTTTCCTTTTCTTGGGTATATGTAGCACTACCCCCAAAGGAGCGGCTGGTTTGTTTTGGGTGGCATGTTACCTATGTATCTCCGCCGTCTAGGGTACTTGATGAGAGTTGTAGTAAAGGGAATGTGCTTTTATTACCCAGTCGGGCAAAAACAATCAAACAGTGGAAAAGGTGAAGGGGTAGCAAATAGAAGATGGCAGACCAGGTGTAACTGCATATGGGGAAACAGTCCTGCTTCCAACAATACTTTACTTCGCCATTCCAGCCGGAGTGGGTGTAGCGCACCTGGACAGGCCTCTCTCCCAAACTGGCAGCCAGAGTGTCACTCGGGATCAAGTCTCTGCCACAGACCCTCCCAAAAGAATGGAGGCAACTATAGGCCAGAATCCTCTCTCGGTAGATTCAGCACCCGGATCTCCTTCAGGTAGTTTTTTGCAAGTTAGCGACTGACAGGCGATCAACTTCCAGCCTGTCAGATCCCAGGTAGTCCCTGATGAATGGACAGACCCCCTCCTGGAACACCAGCTTCGTGCTTGGTATTCCCCGCTCCTCATCGTCCAGCCTCCTCCAATTGAACGGACAGCTCGGAACTCCTTCAAGTTAAAGACCCAGTCAAGCGCTGGGCCTGCACAGCAGATCAGTTGCTCTGGGCCAACGTGGTCCAGGAACACTGCTACCCACGCACACCCCGGCCAGGAGGGCCATATGCGGGGGTGAGGTGGAGTGGCCACCCCAATGGTGGGCGCCACACGAGGAAGAAAACAAACCAATCTGTAATGGCGTCTGCCCCCCTTTATACCCCTCCCCAGCATGCACAACGAGGCGATCAACTCCCCACTGGCTGCTAAGGAGTGGCACTCAGAAGCACTTGACCCCACTGCTGCCACCTGCTGTCCGGAGGGTGACCTGAGTCCCCGGACAAAAGGTCCGCCCACAGTACAGCCAAGCTAGAGCAGAGACCCAAATTTAAACAATCAAACCAATTCAGAGCTAACTATTTCTCAGAATTTTCCCCCTAAATTTAACATGGCACAGGCTCTGAAAGTAGCCCAGCGCTACAGCAGTTTAGTCATTTAATTGTCTCTGATGTCATCTGAGGCTTGGAATACAAGCATTGGAGAGATCCCCTTCAATCAATCTATTGATCCTGTGTGTATGGGAGAGTCTGTGTAATGTATCTGGATGATATGATTGTGTACAGCTACCATGTGTCTATTTATTATACACGAGGGGCAGACGTGTCTGATGTTACACCGAGTCCGGGTGATATGTTTGGGGTTATCATAGTCCAGGTGATTATTTTGCCAGTGATATGAGGTTACTAGGAGTTTGGCTGATTTAAAAAAAGTGTTTTAATGGCATCCCAGTCTTAGTCCGTAGGGTTTAATATTGAGTTGGCCACCCTTTGCAGCTAAAACAGCTTTGACCATTCTTCCAGAAGCGCATTTGTGAGGTCACTGATGTGGACGAAAAGGCTTGGCTCGCAGTCTCCACTGTAATTTATCCCAAAGGTGTTCTATCAGGTTGAGGTCAGGGTTCTGTGCAAGCCAGTCAAGTTCCTCCACCCCAAACTCGCTCATCCATGCCTTTTTATGGACCTTGCTTTGTGCACTGGTCCAAATCATTTGGTGGAGGGGGAATTATGGTATGGAGTTGTTTTTCAGAGGTTGGGCTTGGCCCCTTCATTCCAGTGAATGGAACTCTTAAAGTGACACTAAAGGTTCAGGTTTAAAAAATAAAAATAAAAACATGTCATACTTGTCTCCACTGTGCATTTCGTTTTGCACAGAGTGGCCCCGAACGTCCTCTTCTGGGGTCCCCCGGTGGCTCTCGCAGCTCCTCCCCCACAAGATCTAACCCCCTCTGGGAAGCTCTTTTCCGAGGGGGTTACCTTGCAGGCGCGCTTCCTTGTGATAGTCGGTGGTCATAGCTGCTGAGTGTATCACTCGGCCCCAGCGCGCTGCGTCATTGATTTGATTGGCAGGAGCGGGAGCCAATGGCTGCGCTGCTATCAATCATCCAATGAAGAGCCAACAGCTGGGGGAAACCAACACGGGATCGTGCCCACGGAGATTCAGGGCTCAGGTAAGTAAAACGGGGGGGGCGGTGACTGCAAGATTTTTTTTTTTTTTTTAGGTAAAAAAACACAAAGCTTTTTCCAACATGACTGCACACCAGTGCACAAAGCAAGGTCCATAAAGATATGGATGAGCGTGTTTTGGGTAGAGGAACTTGAATGGTCTGCACAGAGTCCTGACCTCAACCTGATAGAACACCCTTGGGATAAATTACAGCGGAGACTGTGAGCCAGGTCTTCTCGTCCAACATCAGTGCCCAACTTCAAGAAATAGGCTTCTGGAAGAATGGTCAAACATTCCCATAGACACACTCCTAAACCTTGTGGATAGCCTTCCCAGAAGAGTTGAAGATGAAAAGGGTGGGCCAACTCAATATTGAACCCTACGGAGTAAGACTGGGATGTCATTAAAGTTCATGTAAAGGCAGGTGTCCCAAAACTTTTGACAATATAGTGTGGTGTGTGTATAGATATAGGGTTATTAGAAGTCTGGATAATTTTACTGTAGGTTACTTGACTCAGATGCAGCTGGTGTAATGTGGAGGGAGGGGCGCCAGTAGCATTGCTAAGTGCCAGGCATCCAGCCGCAAGGGTTGCCAACCATAAGTAACTTTACTGAGAGTTTTTACAAATATCATGTGGCATGAACATTGACCATTTTATTTTCTAGGGCCTCTGCTAAAAATATACTGTAATGTTTGGGGGTTCTAAGTAATCAAAAATGGTCATGTTTTACATGTAGGTGAGAAATGTCAGAATTGGCATTGGTGTAAAGTGGTTAATTCCCTATGGGTCAATTAACATTAAAGTTCTACGTCGAACCTGAGGGCCCTTTCACACCGATGTGTTTTTCCCCTTTTTTTACCTTGTTAACCACTTACCCCCCGGACCATATTGCTGCCCAAAGACCAGAGTACTTTTTGCGATTCGGGACTCTGACGCTTTAACAGACAATTGCGCGGTCGTGCGACGTGGCTTCCAAACAAAATTGGCGTCCTTTTTTCCCCACAAATAGAGCTTTCTTTTGGTGGTATTTGATCACCTCTGCGGTTTTTAGTTTTTGCGCTATAAACAAAAATAGAGCGACAATTTTGAAAAAAATGAATATTTTTTACATTTTGCTATAATAAATATCCCCCAAAAATATATAAAAAAACATTTTTTTTCCTCAGTTTAGGCCGATACGTTTTCTTCTACATATTTTTCGTAAAAAAAATCGCAATAAGCGTTTATTGATTGGTTTGCGCAAAAGTTATAGCGTTTACAAAATAGGGGGTAGTTTTATGTCATTTTTATTATATTTTTTTTTACTAGTAATGGCGGCGATCAGCGATTTTTTTTTTTTTTCGGTACTGCGACATTATGGCGGACACTTCGGACACTTTTGACACATTTTTGGGACCATTGGCATTTTTATAGCGATCAGTGCTATAAAAATGCATTGGATTACTATAAAAATGCCACTGGCAGTGAAGGGGTTAACACTAGGGGGCGGGGAAGGGGTTAAGTTTTTTCCTGGGTGTGTTCTTACTGTGGGGGGGGGGGGGCCTCACTAGGGGAAACACTGATCCTCGGTTCATACATTGTATGAACCGAAGATCAGCATTTCCCCTGCAGACAGGACCGGGAGCTGTGTGTTTACACACACAGCTCCCGGTCCCCGCTCTGTACCGAGCGATCGCGTGTGCCCGGCGGCGATCGCGCCCGCCAGGCACACGCACAGGAGTCGGGGGCGAGCGGCTGGGAGAGAGGACGTCATATTACGTGCTCTCGCCCAGCAGAGCCACCTTGTGGACGTATTTCGACGGTGCGTGGTCGGCAAGTGGTTAAATTTTTTTTCACATTTTATCCTATGGGACTCTTCACACCACTGCTCTGCGGGGGCAGTGCATTTTGAAAAGTCCTGCAGGTGCATGCTGGGTAATGGGCACCCAGAAAACACTAAACACTTACACAATATGGGGTAGATTCAGAAAGAAGTTACGTTGGCGTATCTATGGATACGCCGCGTAACTTCTAGGATGCTCCGGCGTATCTTTTTTCTGTATTCAGAAAACAAGATACGCCGGAATTTGGCTAAGATCCGACTGGCTAAGATCTTACGCCCTCGTATCTTACTTGCATATTTACGCTGGCTGCTAGGTGGCGCTTCCGTCGATTTACACGAGGAATATGCAAATTAGGTAGATTTTTTTACGTTCGGCTTTTTCCGGCGTAAAGTTACCCCTGCTATATGAGGCGTATCCTATGTTAAGTATGGACGTCGGGCCAGCGTCAAATTTTCTGTTTGCGTAAGTCGTTTGCGAATAGGGCTGTGCGTAATTTACATTCACGTTGAAAGCATTGGCTTTTTGTGGGTTAATTTGGAGCATGCGCACTGGGTTACGTTCACAGACGGCACATGCGCCGTTAGTCAAAAACGTCAATTACTTGGGGTCAGCCTTCATTACCATACAACACGCCCACTACATGGATCATTTGAATTCCGCGGGCTTACGCCGTACCACATACGCTACGCCGCCTTAACTTAGGGCGCAGGTTCTTTGTGAATACAGAACCTGCCTCACTAAGTTGCGGCGGCGTAGCGTATCCGAGATCCGCTACGCCCGCACAAAGTTACGGCGGGCTATCTGAATCTAGCCCTATGCGTTTTCACAAACTTCTGGTTGTGAGCCGTATCTAGGGACAGACTGGAGGTATATGGTTTCCCTAAAGAGCCACGGTAAACAAACCACCCAACCCTGTTCGTCCAGTTGATTGGGTCAGTCAAATAAGACCCCCCCCCCACCTGTCGGTCAATCGTCCATCCATCAGCCCCACATTTACCCCATCCAGACTGTGGGCAGCTTTGGCAACTTCCCCCTTGTGCTTCCTCCTTGGTGCCTCACCTCGCCTCCCCCCCCCCCCCGCTCCTGGCCAATATGGTCACTTCTCTTGGTCAATCGGGTCTTAAGATTTACTTCCTGATTGGACGGGAGGAGAAGCAAGCAGATGATAGCGAATATTGGTTTGGTTAGCCAATTAAAGCCTCATGCTCTAATCACGTGCTTCAAAAAAGGGAGCGTCTGCCACTGTCCCAGAGTCAGAAAACAGTCCAATAAATTTTTTATTTATTTTTTGTGTAGCGCTACCCCCGGAGGAGCCGCTGATTAGATTTGGGATTGGCGTGTTTAAGTTACCTCTATACCGTGTCTAGGGGTGATGGAAGTGTGGAGAGCAATAACAGAATGTCCAGGACCGTTGACGTTTTCAAATGCTTTATTTTCCTGGTCAAACACGACCAACATGTAACTTGAGGTAGACAGGATAGGTTGGAGAAGGAAGAGCAACTTCACAGTATCAGGCTATGGATAGTAAAGGCAGTCTGCCCCTCTTTGTAGTTGTATTCATCTGCGTCGCCACTCCAGCCGGAGTGGGTAAAAGTGCCCCTAGACAGACCTCTCTCACAGGCCTGGCAGCCAGAGCGCTACTTAAAGCTTCTGGGAGGAACAAGTCTCTGCCACCGACTTGGCTCTAATTAAATCAAGATATTAGATGAGACCTCTGCCACAGGCCTAGTGCTGAAATTGTGAACGTTTGAGCGAATCCTCCCAGTATATCTCTTGGGGTCACCGACTGACAGTTTAAATGTAACCTGTCAAGTGTCCGGTCACCCAGATCCCCGATGGTTCATTTAAGCCCTGTTGGATCACCTGCCTCCGAGTTCTCCTCAGGCCGATCCCCCACCGAACAGCACCCAGCTTGGGATCTTCTCAATAGAAGTGGGGACCCAGAAAATCACTGGGCCCCCTTTGCAGCATATGTTGCTCCGGGCTATGAGACCCCAGAGTCAGGAACTCCGTGTAGCACACGACCTCGGCCTGGTAGGTCATAGTGGTGGGGCCCGTGATGTGCGCACACCCTAAAGGTGGGTGCCGCACCTGGAACCAGGAACCGGCGAAGAACCCCGAACAACGGCCTCCGTCACAGAAATACCCCTCCCCAGCATGCCCCGCGAGGGAAAACTCCTCCAATTGGCTGCTGGGAAGAAGCGGCTCCGCCTGGACCCCTCTGGTGCCACCTCCCGCCCAGAGATGATACCGCATCTCTGGGGCACAGACTGACCCACAGGACAATCCAGATTTGGAGACAGCCAAATTTGACCAATCAAAGAATGAGAGCAACATAACTCTCATTCTCCCACTAAATTTAAGCATAGCACCTGTACGAAAGTACACATGCGCTACATTTGGTATTTATTGGAGGGATTAGAACTCGGATAGGGAATTATGGAATGCCCATTTGACTTCAGAATAATTCCAGGGACAACTTCTCCTATATACAGTCTATATACACTCCTCACTTGCTTGCAAAACTCTGGCTGGCACACAATTTGTGGATCTGACAAAAGCAGTCGGATTTAGAGCAATAGCCTGTTATAGACAGGAACCCGAGGCCCTTTAAGTGTGTAGCAAAGATTCAGTGTTTGGCTTAATCACTCCTATGGCTGCTGATCTTGGCACTACCTGCCTGGCTGCAGCTGCCCATTTCACCAGCCCTCCTGGCTAACTCCTCCACAGTCCTACCAGACTGATCACTCACCGGCCCACCCGGCTGACTTGTCAGGAGATCTGAACATGCTGACCTGTTCCCGCTGTCCTTTCCTTGCTCCTGTGCCTCCAGCAAGGGGTTTATTCGTGTTGTGGGGGATCCTTCCCATGCCCCAGACCCAGGGCCACCCCTCTCCCTAGACTAAGGGGCACTGTCAAGGGACGGTCTTCTCACCACTCCATCTCCAACTTCCACCCGAATCCCCTGCTGGCATGACTCATGCCTATTTATGAGGTGCCTACCCCCTTCCAGACCATTTTTGCTTGGGATTGGTCGGGGCCCATTTCCTATACTAAAATTGCTTACTCTGCTCTCACTGCACACAGTGTGCATTAAAAGTTGCAGTACATTAAATAGAGCCCACTGGACTTCTTGGCTGGAAGATGTCCAGCATCCTCTAACCCTCCTCCCCACATTCTTGCTGTCCCTGACCTGTCCTTTTTTTTTTTTTTCATTTGATTTCAGTTTTGGATCACAAAGGCTGAGCATTACATGCTGGCAGTGCCTAGGTTAGTCTTCATGCAGATGTCCACTCCTCCAAACTGACATCCACCCAGTAAAATGTATGTAAACCTCTTAAAAATGAACATGGAATATCCTTCTACAGTTTGTAGTGTACTTGAATCAATCTAAAGCACTGAATGTGATTTTTCTCTGCAGCCTGGTTTCTCTGCTATCTACAGGAGTAATTTCTGATTGTGCCAACTCCAATGGATCAACAAGGTCAAGGGAGGGGAGTTCCAGCACACAGCCAGTGATTGACAGCCTAAGCACATGTCTCTTTATGAGATTGTGTGTGTGTGTGTGTGTGTGTGTGTGTGTGTGTGTGTGTGGGGTGTTTTCAGATTACTCTACTCTCCTCTTGAGCTGTGCAGTGTGTGACATTGGATACCTGCCGCCTGTCTGGAAGGTCATAAAAGCTGTGTAAATTCTGGACTTTAAAGAAGAGAAGATATGGCTGCAGATAAATGGTTGCGAGCTTATGTAGTAGGTTTTATTTCATCTGTGTACCACCTATGGCTATTCACTTCACTGGGTAGCTGTAAGGGTTTACAACCGCTTTGATGCATTTGAGTCCTTTTGAAAATTGCAAGGCTGCTCCACAGAGGTGGGCACTGCTTGCATTAGAGCTGAGGGCTCTTGAAGTACTAAGGCTGGATGCTGTGAGGTTTTCTAGAAACTATGTGCAACACACTGCAGGCCCCTCCTTCATCCATGATCTGCCTGCATAGTATAGAGGAGCATAGGGACCCAGTGATGTGATCTCTGACCCTAAAATAAGGTATGTAATACGTGGTAAAAGCAGAAAAGTTAAAGAATTTCATTATCATTTTAACAAGGGGATAAGCCAGGGAAGGCAAACGAAAAGCGGATCAAACTCCAGCTTTAGTGAACTGGCATAGCCACAATCGGTTTATGACCCATTGATTTAGGATTACACAACTGCTTTTGGTTGGCTCTTTTTTGGTTGAGGATTATACAGTCCACTCTGCTATATGAATACCTTTTTGTTATGAAGTCCATTATTTCCACCCACCACCTATACTAGAATTATAGCTTCCCACAGTTAGTAACTGTCAAACCATGAATCAGACCGAGACAGAAGTACAGTTAAATTAATAATAAAAAGGTAAACCGAGTAAGCGTAGTCAAAACATAGCCAGAGTTCAGTAACCAGATCAGGTAGTCGGACAAGCCATTGTCTAAGAGCCAGCGATAAAGGTAGTAGTACAGCAAGCAGGATCTGTAGTCAGAGGGGACGTCGGTCAAGCAGGTCTTCAACACGAACACAGCAGAAAGTCTCTTGTGATGTTAACACAGGCGAAGGCAAAGAGCAAATAACCTGGAAGACTTTAAGTAGGCCTAGCTGACAAGCAGGATCATCAAAAGGTGGAGAGATGGGAGCTGGCAATTAGCTGACAGCTGAGCTGCCAGCACAGAAGGAAGGGCTGAGCCCAGCCCTGACAGTAACCCTGTAATGTTGAACAGGTGCCTTTTGAGCATGCAGTAACAATACTGTGCTGCCCCTAAATTCAGAGCACAGTTTTCCTCTGACTTCATTACTTGCACTATAGTAGGAAGGGGAAAGATGCTGCAGGAATCAGCCCATCTAGTAGAGGTGCTTCACGTAGGAAGGTCTAAACAGTTGATGGTTAATGACTGATGCCTGGATTGCCTCAAATGAATGGTTTGCTGCTGCCTCCCTGGTGGCAGGGTTTAGCAAGTGATGGACAGGTTAGACAAATTTCTGGGAGGGGCTGTACATGACCCAGGTGTTTATGTTGGGACTATTGACAAAATACATGGAAAATGGAAGATCCTTGAGACTGAATATAAAAAAAGTAGGCTGCAAGTTGAAGGGAAGGACCCGTCATTGTTATATTTTCTGGAATATTGTCTAACATGGGAAAAGCAGTGATAGCTTAAACCAAATTCAAGGCTAAAGACCTAGTGTAACAAGGATTTTGGTTTCAGAGCACTGGACTTTTCATTGCAAAATTGCAAATTGCAAAATTTTTCATTGCAAAACCTATATGCCAAAGATAGTTGGCACCTAAATATAAGGGGTTCTGCTGTGCTAGGGGAGATGTTTATGGGAAGGCTTGAGTATTTAAACTAGGATTTGTATTAAAAAAAAAAAAACATATGGAAAATACATGTGCAAGACAAACCGTGGATTAAAGTGTTCACCAATGCAAGAAGTCTGCCCAGCAAAATAGTCGGAAGCTTTGGTGCATGAATAAAACTATTGTTTAAATGGTACTGTTGAATCTTATTGTTATTTCGTTTAGTGGGCTGTAAAAATTCCTGATTTTCATATAGACAGGGTAAAACTGAAAGGTAGCAATGTCTGTCTCTACAAAAGAAGTGTTGTAAAACTGTGGAGGACCATGTTGATGGCATGTATGATGGTGCTGAGACATTATGGGTAAAGTGGCATATTTGTGTCCATACTGCAGATTAATTATTGGAGCTTGTTACAGGTGTAGCTCCCAATGAGTGGGCGCTATGTGTTCAAATTATAGTTGTCTGAGCAGTAGTTGGCTCAGAAGGATTGTGTCTAAATTGTGGCTCTCTCAGTTCAGCTGGTTGCATGATTTTCCTCCTGACGATAGGTGTCGCTGTCACCGCTGGTCAGGGTTGCAAAGGCAGCAGGCTGAATGCATTTCCCAGAAGCAGCCCAAGGGGCGTGGTGAACCCGCTGTGCATTCTGGGAGAGGTGCATTCTGGGAGAGGGTACTTAAAGGGCAGACACCATTTTTTGGGGTTTGTTTTCCCGATCCTCAACTGAGGGCCATCCTGGCCTCAGGAATGTGTTGCCAGTTTCCGCCTCTGGGCCACATTGGCCTGAGGCCTTGCAACTGAGACGTTGCTGGGGCCTACTGATCCAGGGATGTTCCTGTGTCGCCTTACCTGATGGAAGGGACCGAGTAATTGAGGACCCAATTGGAGAATGTATCCGGATCAAAGTTTACCTCACAGTGCTGCCGAAACAGCTGAGAGATCCTGTCACTGAGAGCGGTTCTTTTACTTCAGAAACTAACTCAGTGAGGGGTTAACCGAGTCTGTGGCAGAGACTATTGAGTGAATCCTAAGTTCATTTAGTCTGTGGCAGAGACTAATGAACAATTTCTACTACCAAGTCTGTGGCAGACTTTTCTTTGGATCGAGCTTCACACTGGTTGCTAGGACAGTGATAGTGGGCCTATCCGGTGGTTGCTGATTCCAGCGTGGAGACAGCGGTTTCCTCTGGACCTAGGACAATATTCGTGACCAGCAAGTAAGATACCTGGGTCCTCTCTATCCCTCTGTTGGAGAGTTTGTTCAATAAAACCCTTGAAAGAGAATTTGGGCCAGATCCACAAAAGGGATACGCAGGCGTATCTGCTGATACGCCGTTGTATCCCTGTTTCTATCTATGCGGCTGATTCATAGAATCAGTTACGCATAGATATTACTAAGATCCGGCAGGTGTAATAGTTTTACACTGTCGGATCTTAGGATGCAGTATCGCGGCCGCCGCTGGGGGCATTTCTCGTCGAAATTCTGCGTCGGGTATGCAAATTAGCACTTACGGAGATCCACAAAGGTTTTTCCCTTCGTTAAGTCTCCGTAAGTGTCAGTTTGCCGTCGCAAAGATAGGGCTGCTTTTACAAAGTGTAAAGTTAGTACACCATGTAAAAGTATACCTGTCTTTCCCGTGTCGCTGTCAAATTTCTTTTTAATTTTTTTTTTCCCGCCGCATCTTTTTTACCCGTCGCGATTCACAAAACTCGGCGCAACGTAACGCAAAGCACGTCGGGAAAATAGCGTCGGGAGCATGCGCAGTACGTCCGGCGCGGGAGCGCGCCTAATTTAAATGGGACTCGCCCCATTAGATTGGGCACGCCTTGCGCAGGACGGATTTAAGTTACACCGCTGCAAATTTCTAGGTAAGTGCTTTGTGGATCGGGCACTTAGGTAGAAATTTTGCGGCTGTGTAACTTAAATCGGAATATTTAAGTTGCGCCCACTGGCTGGGGATCTGGCCCTTTGTGTTGTGCAGACATTTCTTCTGGATAACTCCTTTAAGGAGAACCCCTGAGAAGAACACAAGGAACAGTGAGGTAACGGTAGGCCCAAATCTAAACCAGCAGCTCCTCTGGGGGGTAGTGCTACACAGGCCTCTAGTATTGGGCCCCTTTCACACTGGGGCGGGAGGCGCGGTGGCGGTATAGCGCCGCTAAAAATAACGGCGCTATACCATTGCATTTGCTGCGGGATTCGGTCGCTAGCGGTGCAGCATTAACCCCCGCTAGCGGTCGATAAAGGGTTAATACCGCCCGCAATGCGCCTCTGCAGAGGCGTATTGCCGCGGTTTCCCATTGTTTTAAATGGGAAGGAGCGGCGAAGGAGTTGTATTACACGCCGCTCCTCTCACCGCTCCAAAGATGCTGCTGGCAGGAGATTTTTTTCTCTCCCGCCAGCACATCGCCTCAGTGTGAAAGCCCGAGGGCTTTCACATTGAGTATGCAGTGCAGGAGTTTTTCAGGCGGTATAGCAGCTCTATATTTAGCGCTGTACCGCCTGAAACTCCTCAGTGTGAAAGGGGTCTTAATGAGGAGGTAGACTCCACTCCTTGTACTGATAGAAGGGGCTGGGCATTGGTAATAATGGGGAATTTTGACTACCCTGAAATTGACTGGACTAATAGCACTGCTGGGACAGTAAATTTAAAAACCTATTACAAGACATTATTTTGGTTTATAAAAACCCCAACTAGAAATTATGCTCTGCTAATCTCAAACCATACAGAGCTTATTACTAATGTTCATATAAAAGGACATCTGGGTAGCAGTAGCCAACATGGTTATTTAAGTTGTAAACAACTTTGATACTAAAATGTTAAACACTCAAATTTTGGGCTGCTTTGCAAGAATTAGACTGGGAGGGAATATTGTCAAAGAATACTGAACAGAAATGGGAATGCATCAAATGAACTGTATGCAAACACATAGCAAAATACAGTATATTCACATGTAGGCACGAAGTAAAAAAAAAAAAAAGCCCTGCCCCCCCCCCCCAAAAAAAATGAAGGAACACTATCATTTGAAAGTTACCAAGAATATAACCAAATACATAAAAAAGAAACCAAGGCTGCAAAAAATGCAAGTGAGAAGGCTGCTGAAGAGTAAGGCAAACCCCCAAAAAATCAACTTTATTGAATTATATTAGTAAAAAGATTGGGTCTGATGCAAGCCCTTTACAAGATAACTGAGTTGGTAACTGTGGACATATAAGGCTAATTTATTAAATACCCTCTTCAGCTGTGTGTATATAAAGGGAAATTGAAGGACTGAATGGAAGTCCGTAATGAGGATGTATTGGCACAGCCCCAAAATAACCGCAACGGCTCAAAACTGATAAGGTCTAGAAACCTTTAGAACATGGGTAATAAAGCACTTGGACTAGATAGCATACCCCATTGGATCCTTCTTCTGTTATTTCAAAGCCAGCGTTTTTAATTTTTAAGATAACTGGTTCCGTACCACTAGATGGGTGCAAAGCCAATAAACTGCCTCTCAAAGTCATTACAAGTAATTATATACTTGTTATCTTAACTTGTATGGTTCGGAAGATATGAGAATAAAAATACACACAAAGCCTTCTTATGCTAGTATGAAGATGGTCTCCAGGGAGGGGGTAGTATTTGACCATTTGCATTAAAATTGTCTCTTAGATAGCGTTAACCATATGTATGGCGACAACATGTGAAGATTGCTTAGTAAATTTGAGCAGGTAGAAGGAAAATGAAGTGGAAAAAAAGGTTGAGGGAGATGGGAAGAAAAGGGTAGGGTGAATCACTCAACACTGCCTTAGATATTCTCCAGGTATATGGACAAAAATCTCACTGTACCAATGTGAAGTCAAACAAACAACTCTTTAGTTTAAATAAAAAATAGTGTGAAGAGTGCCTAAAGTAGTGTTTCTCGAACTTTTTTTTCAGTCAAGGCACCCTTTAAAAATCCACACAATCTCGAGGCAAGATATGGTAACATCCACATGTGTAGGACACCCAACATTACTGGATGTTCTTCCAAAGCAAATACACCTTTGCACACTGGTACTGATTAGTATTCCAATGTTTCTCTTCTCCCTTGGTTTCTCTCCCACATTCAGCTAATGTGACCCTGGTGGTGAAGGAGAGGGGCAGGTGCTCGAAATCCTCCTTATTAACCAATGACGTCATTGGTTGTTGGGACACTGGCGGCTAGAAGGTTGTAATGTGCACAATGGAAACCCGTGGTTTTGTGTAACTGATAGGCAGGCTTGAACCACCTGCTGTCTTGTATACAATGTTGGGCAAATGTCTAGGTGTTTTGCCATGGCATCCCTGAAGACGCCTGAAGGCAACCCAGGGTGCCTAGGCACCCAGGTTGAAAAAAGCTGGCCTAAAGTAAACCCATATGGTCCATGTAATCTTGAAGAAAAGAGATCACCGCTCCAGGTGGGTCTACTATGTAATCACAGGCTGGCTCAGGATACCGAGGGTGCTGGCAGTGCACTAGGCAAGCATAAAAGTTGAGGAAAAGATGGATAGCCGCACTCCAAAAACCGTTGAGGTTGTCTTTATTAAATGAACAGAAAACAATAGATAGATAACAATGCTTTGACTCAACTTTTATGTCCATGTAATCTTGTAGGCTTCTGGCTTGTTATATTCCCAGAAGACCATCAGCTCCAAGTGGCAAAGATGGAACAGTCCATCCTGTAGTTTTGTACTTTTTTTGAGGAACCAGGCATCATGCATATTACAGAAGAATGTGGTTACTGCGCTGGTCTAAATACGCGATGACACAAAATGGTAAATTAAATCTAATACAATAAAGTGCTGAATCCAGTGCAGTGATATGCGTGATAAAACACAATAAATAACTATACAAATAAATAAATAAGTAAATTGCAATATCCAGCTGTCACAAGCGTGTACTATTGCGTAGTGCTAAGTGCAACTACTGTGCCACCAAACAAGATTTAAATAAGTAAATAAATAACAATAAAAAATCTCACAACCATGTGACTAAATAAATATCAAAATGTGATTCTGTTAAACATATGAGATATATACGTGATACTGTGTGCAACTAGTTTACCAACAAACAGATCTGAATTAATATAAATATAAATATGGATATAAAGTGCAAAGTCATAACATATGTGCAAAAAGCTTTTTAAAGTTCATGTGCCTGCATAACACAACTCCAAGATTGCCTGGAAAACCAGCAACTTGTCAGTTTGGAATCCAGTAAAGGGAAAAAGTTTTTATGTGGTAATTTGTCCTGGAGTTATATCTCATACATCTAGGGTGCAGCTATCTCTTCCACCCGACGGAAACAAGTGCTACCACCACCAACTGCTGAAATACACACTCACCAGACCCCAGCTGGTAATAAGCCCAAAGCCTTATTCCGTTATGATCGATCGTGTCCTCTTTTCCTCTCTCACAAGATTTTCCTTTGTGCCTCAAAAAACAGGGGGCTCATCATAGTATAGTATGTTTTAAAAAGGTTTATTTCTTTAAAAATATTTAAAATCAAACTACTCACCAAGGAGGTGCTTTAACCAGCACCTGGTGTATTTGGCAGTATCGGGTTTGGACAGCCGCTCACCAGCTTGTCTTTGGGTTGCGCGCCCGGCTCCTGCTACACTTGTGGTTCCGCTGGTCAGATGTACCCCCTCTGTGCGTTGTCCACCTGGCTTGGGGGTACATCTGACCAGCGGAACCACAAGTGTAGCAGTATCGGGTTTGGACAGCCGCTCACCAGCTTGTCTTTGGGTTGCGCGCCCAGCTCCTGCTACACTTGTGGTTCCGCTGGTCAGATGTACCCCCTCTGTGCGTTGTCCACCTGGCTTGGGGGTACATCTGACCAGCGGAACCACAAGTGTAGCAGTATCGGGTTTGGACAGCCGCTCACCAGCTTGTCTTTGGGTTGCGCGCCCGGCTCCTGCTACACTTGTGGTCCGGTGACAATCACATATATTTATCATGCATATTACAGTAGCAACAGGAACGTTTGGAATCTGCCAACAAATTTGTAATAGAGTTGAAGGATTTTATCCCAGAAAGGTGTGATAGGGGGACATATCCCCATATAGGGATCTTGGTACCTGGGGCATTACGGCATCTCCAGAAGGTCTCCAGAATCAAAGCATTGTTATCTATCTATTGTTTGCTTCCTTCGTCAATTGTTATCAAGAACCGTAGGACATCAATTTCACCTAGATACAAATTGTAGATGCATTCTTGTGCATTAGTTGAGATGGAAGCTTTGTGTGAACATGAGTGTCTAATCCTCCCAATCTAGTGACTCTTACATTTTTAAATTTATAAATGACAATGTTTGCAGATGGCACCAATGTCAAGTCAAAGTAGTGGAATGGTGTCCTTCCAGAATATCTCCTACAGTGCCTTGCAAAAGTATTCACCCCACTTGGCATTTTTCGTGTTTTTGTTGCCTCACAACCTGGAATTAACTTGGATGTTAAGAGGATTTGCATAATTTAATTTACAGAACATGCCCACAACTTTGAAGTTGTGTGTGTGTGTGTCCAAATAGGACAAAATAACAGAAAAAGTCAGTGTGCATAACTATTCACCCCCTAAAGTCAATACTTTGTAGAGCCACCGTTTGCAGCTATCACAGCTCCAAGTCGCTTTTGATAAGTATCTATGAGCTTGCCACATCTTGCCACTGCTCCAGCTCCTTCAAGTTGGATGGTTTGCACTTGTGAACAGCAATCTTTAAATCTGACCACAGATTTTTTTTATTGGATTGAGGTTTGGGCTTTGAATAGGCTATTCCAACACATTTACATGTTTCCCCCTTAAACCACTCAAGTGTTGCTTTAGCAGTGTGTTTGGGGTCATTGTCCCGCTGGAAGGTGAACCTCCGTCCTAGCCTCAAATCACAGCGTGGTACAGGTTTTGCTCAAAAATATCCCTGTATTGAGCACCATCCATCTTTCCCTCAACTCCGACCAGTTTCCCAGTCCCGACTGCTGAAAAATGGGGATGGTGTGCTTTGGGTGATGTGTTGGGTTTGTGCCAGACATAGCGTTTTCTTTGATGGCCAAAAAGTTAAATCTCGTCAGACCAGAGCACCTTCCTCCATACATTTTGGGAGTCTCCCACATGCCTTCAAACTCCAAACGTGCAAGTTTTGGTGTGTGGCCGTCTCTTGGCAGGTTTGCTGTTGTGCCATGTTATGTTCTTTCCATTTGGTCATAATAGATTTCATGGTGCTCCTAGGGATCATCAAAGATTTGGGGGGGGGGGGGGGTTTATAACCTAACCCTGACTTGTACTTCTCAACAACATTGTCCCTTACTTGTTTGGAGAGTTCCTTGGTCTTCATGGCAGTGTTTGGTCAGTGGTGCCTTTCGCTTAGGTGTTGCAGCCTCGGGGGCCTTTCAAAAAGGTCTGAATCCCAAACTGTGGAGAGAGTAAAAGGGTAGTACTAAACACTGCACTGCCCTTGTCTCCAAAAACTTGCAAATTCATAGCCAGTACAATTACATTTAAATCTCATGTCTGTGCTAAGCAGCCACAGAGAAAACATGTGAAAAATCACATTTGACTGAACCCAGGTCATATGAGGAATGCAGCAATGTCATAAGCCTCTAGTAGTGGGGTCTGCAAAAGACCCTGCTAGTAGAGACCATTAATGGTCTGGTAGAGCAGCCTTGCAATAAACATGTGGGTCTGTCTCTTTGACTGGGAACTGAACTACTGGAGTACATCCATAACTCTAGCCTTGGTGGAATTAACTTCCTATAAAGTGGATCTAGACATGTATAACAAAATACCAATCATCACCAAAGGTGCATATATTATAAAGTCTAGAAGGCTAATAAGACACATTAGATCTCTTGAGAGATATGAATAATGTCTGTCATATCTAGTTTCCATAAAATCATAAATGCACACTTTTTTGATCAGACTGTGAAAACTCCTCAGAGGGAAATATAGATGTATTAAAGATAATTGGCATTAAAGTGATGATAAAGGTTTGTTTTAAAAAAAAAATGACAAAGATATCATACTTGCCTCCACTGTGCAGCTCGTTTTGCAGTGTGGCCCTGAACACCGTCTTCTGGGGTCCCCCGGCAGCTCTCTCGGGAAGTGCTCTCCCAAAGGGGTTACCTTGCGGGTGCTCTCCCGGGTCCTGAATTCAGTGTCCATAGTCGCAGAGTGCATGACTCGGCCCCGCCCCCGCCACCTGTGTCATTGGATTTGATTGACAGCCCTGCTATCAATCAATCCAATGAGGAGTCGATACTCGTCGAGTCTCAATGCGGGACTTCCAGGGCTCCGGTAAGTAAAACGGGGGGTGGGCTGGTAAGTGTCAGATGTTTCTTTAACCTTAATGCTTAGGATGCATTAAGGTGAAAAAACATGAGGGTTTACAACCACTTTAAGGGTGTGTTTTTTCTGGGTATAATAAAATACACTTTGGCATTTTGATTGGGTAAGATTCAATCTAGAACATATCTCTAAGTACAACAAAAGACCTGTTGTATTTGGCAGCTGCATCTCTCATCTGACATCAAAACTACCAAGGACATCATAAGCCACTTTTTTCTGAGGACCAGTGATGACAGATTGGACTTACTGTGAAAGTGATCACATTGCACAGAACCAAACACCAGGTAAACTTAAAGCAGAACTTCAGTAATTTTTTGAATCTATTAAACCTCTGCCTTTGTTCTAATTTTGGATGGTAAAAAAAAAAAAAATTCTGCCAGTAAATACCTTATACAGCCCACTTCCTGTTTCTTGTCTGGTCATTAGCCTAGGCTTATGACCTCATGCACAGCTCTTTCTCACTCTTGTGAGATTGCCAGGAAGGGAGGGGGGGATGAGTCATAAGAGAGCCAATGAAGGCTGCAAGGCTGGAGGTGTGTCTGTGTGAATACAGGAAGTGAACAGGCAGCAGCTTCACCTGCCCACAGTTAAAATGGTTGCATCCAGACTCAGTGGAGGGAGATTTCTGCAGCATAATTGGCAAGTACAGAATCGCAGTGTATATATAAAATATGCAAAGTGGTTGGAGGGAAGCTTCAGAATGGCTGAATCCCCTCTTGCTGTTGCTATGTCTGCTTTGTAATATCTTTACTGTAAATATATTCTTGCATTTTCATTAAAACTATATTAAATTTAGCGTGTACTGGAAGTGACATAAGGACTAGCGCAGTGTGGTGAGAGAAAGTTGGTGTGAGCAATTACTGGGGCGGTTGAATGCATTAGCTATACTACGCTGACCAGTGTTCCCTGGATGCACTTTGTGCTCCTTGTGCTGTTTAATTGATGCTTGTGAGCATTTTTTTTTTTTTATACTTAATAAAATTGCTAATTGTATAGTGCTACACCACGGGTGCATTTATTTATTTTTATGTTGGCTATTGATTGTGCCATGCAGGGTAATTATCTGAGCTGAGTTACTCTGATGGACCGTGGGGGGGATGTATATACTTTGTGTGTGGACTGTGACTGTTGTACTTTCAATGTTTGCAAACTGGTGTTGTGTGACATTAATTTATGTAATTAATGGCACAAGCACCGCCATGTAGATCCATATATACTTTGATGTTCGTTTTTTATATTTAAAATTGATAAGTTGAATCTCTGGATGTTCTAACTAGAAATGAAAAGAACTTTGTGAAGAGTAACGATTACATTCTGGGGCATCAATTTGCTCTGATGACACATCAGTTTTTGGATCAGATCACGAGGACGAGGAAAGTCCTCCAATGCATAACTGTACCTATGACCACTCTCTAAGATGTAAATTGCATTCACTTTGGAAAGATCTCGTTCCATTTCCTGTCCAGGACAGAAAATCAAGGGAAATCTCCCCAGCAGAGCACAGAAAGCAAAAAATGATTTTATAGGGGTTTTTAACTTTCCTTCACTATTCAAACTTCAAATAGACAATGAATGCACAGTATGTTGCCTTATTCACTTGTCAATGCAAGTCAAATTACTAAAAAATCTATCTGATAAATCATACACTTATTTTCTATAAAAAAATTTTTTAAAAAAATTGGCATGTGTCTGTGCTGGAGAATTTTATTTTTTGTTCATCTTATAAAGTAGGTATAAACTACAAACTTGCTACTTGTACCTGTACATCCTTATTGCTGTACTCTGAAGTCCTCACTTTTAATCAGGCTGTGCCCAAACCTCAGGGGTTAATTCATAATTTCTGTCTAACGGGAACAAGTAAAGCAGTCTTGCTTGCCTGATCCTCTATGCTGCTAGACCAGTCTCTGCAGCCTCTTGCCTGTGTTCCGGCAGTCTAATGTCTTTTGACATCAGCAAGAGCTCTGCAGAGCCCATAGTCCTGCACTGAACATGGAGACCCCAAAGAACATTTCACACAGAAAAGCACCATCTGTCAGTGGAGCGGAGGATTAAGTAAATGCTTTTGCTGTCCCCTATTCTGAATAGGCAGTTAGCCCTTTCAGTGTGGGTGCAGTCCCCTGCAAGGTAAGGCTGTTTTTTTTATTTTTTTCTGGCATTGGGCTTCAAGTAAAGGTTGATTGCCTGGGGATATGGCAGAGTGAGCAGATGTGTCTGAAGAGCTCTGCTTGGGTGAGATCTGGACACTTTATTTTGTCGCGCAGCCCCCTCACATTCCATGTCAGGAACTTCAGAGACGCCATAACAGAACAGTCCTAAGAAAATCATTGAACATGGTACAAGAGCCAAACCCCTGGTTTCCCATGGGCTTGGTTAAAACAACATAAACCCAAAATGATAGTAGTTGTAGCATAGCACATAAAAACCAACTGAACCATACACTGTCATTTCTAAGCTGCGTCTGACACACATTACATACCTTTGAACTTTTAAACATTAATTCCCCCCCTCCCCCCCCTGCACATCTCAAAACTAGTGCGGGCATTATCCCAAAACAAAACAGTTACTACCATCCCGGTGTACAGGGTAACCTAAAGAACAAAAGAACAGTAGCTTGCGAGGGGCCCCGTGCACCCACCACCCCCCAGGGCTTCAAATTAATCATGAGGAGAAAAAAGGCGCGCGGTAAGAAGCAGCTTCCCCCGAGACATAAGAGCAGGTGGGGACTGGCACCCCCTGTGCACCCCCCAATAACCTGATCAACATTCCGGGATGGACACAGGGAATATCCTTGCTGCACAGTACATGTAGGTGGTAGGACAGCTTAAGTCCCAAGGCTCCTGCTACCTGGGTAGCTTAGGATTCACGTGAGCTCTTAGTGTAGCCCCAGAAGTATGTTCATGGTATTGAATAAGTCATGCATCACATTTCCAGTGTAACCCAAATATTAACGGTAGGTAAAAGAAAAAAGTAAAAATCAAATAATGGTCCTGCAGAAGTCATAAAACATCAGTCATGGTAGTGCGTACTGGCAAACAATAGGCCCAGTAAAGTTCCACAAAAATAAAAAAGGGGGGAAGTTCACAACAGGTGAAGGACTGGGCATAAATAAGAATGGCAGTTATATAGCTGTCCATGGAGCACTACAGTAAAGTATAGATGCAAAGTCAATGCAAGTAAAGGAGTACAGTTAGCATAGCTAACTGCTCCACAGCCAGCATGGGGGAGAAGGCTTCCCTTCCATAGGCCGTGATGAGTAGCTGCTCCAGAAACATGGCTGGATCTCTTCCTTCAGCTCCCTCTGGTAGACCGATCAGGCGCAAATTACACCTCCGGAGCCTGTTCTCCATTTCATCCTGCTTGAGAAAACAGTTGCAGGATCTGCTGCTGCATATGATCAGCCCCCGACTGTAATGGCAGCAACGCATCCTCAACAGCACCTAGGCGGGTCTCCGCCGTTTTCAGCCGTTCACGGAGATTGTTCATGTCCTGCCTAAGGAGGGAGATATCTACCTTGACCTCCTCTATTTGTGTAGCCAGGGTGGTACGGCAGAGCGTGATGGCTTCAAGCAGTTTTGCGGTGTCCCTCGCCTCTCTGTCCTGGGCCGCGCCGCCATCTTCCGCCTGCCCCCCCCCCCGGGTCGTGGCGGTATTGCGATAGCTTCGCCTGGGCCGATTTCTGCGCTTTTGACGGCGACATGATGCCCTGAGTCTGGGGAGTCCAAACGGGTGAGTATGCTAGGCTACAGTCGGTTGTGAAAGGCAGGATGGCTTAGATTGCAGGATCAATGGCCGGAGCTCTTCAGGAAGCGTCCTACTCCATGCTCCATCAGGCCACGCCCCCAAAACATTACTTTTTACTTTATCAGCTACTGTCAGATTTTAATTTTAAGAGGAAAATATTTTTGTCTTTACAACCCCTTTAAGTGTAAAACCGGATACATAAGTGCCGGCCATTACAGGCCCCAAAAATTAGTCGACAAGCGTTCACCTGACAGCAAACACAACTTTGTATTCTGTGGCTGGAGGAACATTAAGCTATTCACCGGATACAAAATTGAGTACCGGACAGTACAGCCCCCGAAAATTAGCCCACAGGCATTCACCTGACAGCAAACAACTTTGTATTCTGTGGCTGGTGGTACATTAGGCATTCACCGGATACAGAAGTGCCGGCCAGTACAGGTCCAAAAAATTAGCCCACAGGCATTCACCTGAATTTGTATCAAACATGGTCTACTAATCACAAGTGTTGAATTCCTCCAAATCCATGCCTCATTCATTTTTATAAATGTGAGGTAGTCAACACTGTTGTGAGCTAGGTGAACATCCTTTCTGACAGGACACTGGATCTCATATCATTAGTGACCAACACATCTTCAAACCACCCTCTTCTTGCAGGCACTGTTGGATTGGTACCCAAAACTGTTTCTCTGTGAGTGGGAATTCCTCTGCCAGCGGACGCAAAAGCAGAATGCAGCATTTCTTGAAGCAAGGCCTGGAAATGCTGCATTCTGTTAGCCCTCTGTGATGGTGGTAACATTTCCGCCATGTTTTGTTTGTACTGGGGGTCCAAGTACATTTCCACCCAGTACTGGTCCTTGTAACGTCACACCAATAACTTTGCACCAAGTACAACTATAGTTGCTTCTTTCCCAGTCAACTCTCTTTGTTTCTGCCTTCTTTCCGAATACCCTCTCACTTCCTGCGGCCTATTTAAACTCCCAGCACTGACAGGAAGGTGTTCCTCTATTGCTGACAGAACACCACTGTCAGCTGGACTCACCTGAACTGAGCTCTAGCTTCCTGAACTGGATCACCAGGACTCCTTGTTTGCAGCTACCGCTCTCATCAACCAGGTCCAGGCTCCCAGGACGCACATCCATGCCCAGCTATCTGAAACCGCAAGTACTCTGCTATAGAAACCAATTACTAAACGCTGATCTCCATACTTGCCGCTTGCTTCCAAGTTATGTGCACTGCTATGCTAAAGTACTAAGGACTTTCACTCAAGGTTGTACTGCAGCTCACATGTTATGTCACTGCTACAGATAACAGCTCTCATGTTAATGTTCACTGCTACAGATACCAG